>NC_142363.1:6696796-6883046 GCF_059441175.1 Urocampus carinirostris
CTCGTCTTAATCTTTTGGTGCAGCACTTTCAGCTGCTCTCGAACAATAAGTGTATTTATCTTTCATGCAAAATAAGCAAATTGTAAATTGCATTGTGGTTATAAATAAGATCATCATAGCAATAATCAGATCTACTAGCGCCTTGCACAAATCTGCGTTGATCATCATTGAACTCAAATTTGCTGTGAAAAACTAATGTTTTCTTTCACCTATCCATCCATCCATCCATTATCTGCACCGCTTATCCTCAGTACGGTCGCGGGTGTGCTGTAGCCCATCCCAGCTATCTCCGGGCAGTGGGCAGGGGACACCCTAAACTGGTTGCCAGCCAGTCGCAGGGCACACGGAGACATACAACTCACTCGCTCATTCACACCTAGGGACAATTCGGACCCGCCAATTCACCTGAAATGCATGTTTTTGAAATGTGGGAGGAAACCGGAGTGCCCGAAGGAAACCCACGGAATCATGGAGAGAACATGCAAACTCTGCACAGGAAGTCTGGAGCTAGATTTGAACCCACGCAGGAGGTTCCCAAGACATGAACTGTGCCGCAGTTATATATATATATATATATATATATATATATATATATATATATATATATATATATATATATATATATATATATATATATATATATATATATATATATATATATAATTAATCTGATATGCATGCTTTTGAATGTGGGAGGAAACCGGAGTGCCCGGAGGAAACCCACGCAAGCACGGGCAGAACGTGCAAACTCTACACAGGAGGTTCGATCTCATGACCTCAGAACTGTTCCGCACAGGCGCTAACCACTGCTGCCCCTGTTTTCTTACATGTCTTTCTAAATAGACAATTCAAACACTCACGATTAAAACAAATATCTGATGTGTTTTTTTACATTTTACATTTGAAAAAATGCATTTACATTTCAAAATGCAAAATGCAACATGGCAAGTTTTTTTCTTGCATAAAATGGGTCGGCACTAGATTTCTTCCTGTGACAGTTTCGGAAAAAACATTGGCCTTTGAAGTGCCTTGAAAGTGCTTGAATTTGGTAATGAAAAAGGTGTACAAAGCCTGAATAATCAATTAATCATCTATTTAAATTAACATAAGTTGCAACTCTGAACAAAAAACAAAGACTCAAAGTAGATTTGAAGAAAAAAGATGACTGATCTGCCATGTATGCTGCCCCAAATTGTCTTCCTTGTGATTAATCCTGGTAGCAGTGACGGGTCACGGTAAACCTGAACATTTTGAATAAAACACAAGAGCATCAGTCCAACGATAATCAATACTGAGGGACTTTTTCTTTAAGAGGCTGACAAAGCACTATAGTATAAATGTTATTTTAAAAAAATCCTTGTAGGTCGGGAAATTAGTATTTATTTTGCATAACATAAGGCTCACCTAGAGGGAGCTGACATGAATGTCTGCCATCTTGCTCCTAAGGGTACCCTAGAAACAACATCTGTTTTTTTTGCCCTTCTAATTTACATTTTTTTTTGTTCTATCCCCTTTTCTTGCTTTTTTGTTATTGTCTTCTTTTCTTTTTTATTTTCTTCTTTTGGTCCTGTTTTTTTCCCTTTGTTTTTTTTATATTTTCTTCCTTTTCTGTCTTATTTCTCTTCTTTTTAAAATTAATAGGGTGCGATTTGGTTACTTTCAGTCTACGCAGTTTGTATTATTTCCTGTGCTTTGTAGCAACATCTAGTAGTCAAACATTACAGTGTCCCATTAACTTTCATATAAAGACAAGGGCCTCAAACAATCACTCCGATGGCCGCAACATTAAGTGTTTTTGAGCTTTCTTGTCAACATACCCAGGCTTTGCCGATGTGTAATGCTGTTGTTATACAAATATATAATCCTCTTCACAGTAGCAGCAGAGCAAACAAAATGTATCTCATTTAAACTTATCGAATAAATCTATTAAAATATGCATATTTTTATAGCGCCTTCTTCGAATCTTTTTCTATACAATTTGTCCATATTTTGTCAAGGATTCATTCAGGGTAGTGCAGAATCACATTGTTAAAACACAAATAAGTGTAGCAAGGGTCTTTATTCGGGCAGGGTTTGGTACACGGGAAGTCAGGTAGCGAGGCAACAATTGTGGTCCAAGTTAGAGACAAGGGGGTCTGTCGGTGGTCTAGTAGAACTCAATTAGCAAGCGCAACAGTACAAGAGTTCATCATCCGGAAGGGCGGGCAAAGGTTTGGAACACTGGATTAATAAGAGGCTGAGACAAAAGTGCTTGGGATGTGACAAGGAAGGCAATGAACTAGCACTGAGCCAAGGGGACAACTATTTAAATAGTGACAACGGAAAGTCATCACAGGAGGGAAATCACAACATGTGGCTGTGGGGAGTAAATTTGAACCAGGAAGTGAAGTACAGAGTGAGGTAAGGTTGAAAGATATAGAGGACAGAAAAAGGGAGAAACAGAGGGACCTATAGAGACACAAGATCCTGAGTGCAGGAATGTGACATATTAAACGTTGTTCTGCAACATTTAAGGTAAATAACAAGTACAATCATAACAGATTTCTCCAGAGCAGGCACTCTTTCTGTGTGCAGTAAAATTACCACAGTATACCCTAGGTCAGGGGTCGGCAAACTAAAACTTTGAAATAGCCATAACAGACCCAAAAACAAAAATGTCTGGAGCTGCAAAAAGAAAAATACAAGCCTTAAACCAATGTTTAATTAAAATAACAACTTTTCATACATGACATTTCGAGTCAAGTCAACTTATGTTTATTTGTTCATTTGTCACTTAATGGTTGAGAAATACCTTTAAAGCATTGGAAACGTTAAAGAAATATTGTTTTAGGATCTGAGTTGACGGATCCTTAACTGCCTGGGTCGCTGGGGCACCACTGAGGATGCAACTCTGGACAGCTCTCTCCACTGCTGATAGTTCCTGGCCAGAGTTCTGGTCAAGGCAAAGTTGGCAACAGTCTATTCCTTGATTTTGTCTTCCCATTTTTTTGGGGTATTCCTCTCGTTGTGCCTCTTTGGACTATGCACTGGGGAAATATCTTGGTCAGTCTTAATGATCTTGTGATGTGACCATGCCACTGCAGTTTTCATCTGCATTCAGTGGACACAGTCCTCTGGAAGATCACCTATGCCTTATGATGGTGTTGCGCACTGTTTTGTTTGTCACAAAGCCGTTGTAGCTAATGCATAAAAGTTTCCTGTAGCATCGCATCACCATGGCCTGGATTTTCCTTTCGACTTTCTTTGAGAGTCCATGACTCACAAGCACAGATATAGACGAAAGTAACCAGCGCTTGCATTAGTCTGTTCTTGTCTCTCCACATAGGTTTTAGTTTGGCAAGTGCAGCTGCAGTTTGAGAGATTCTTCTACAAGATCTGGGCGTAAATGGACAGCAGACAGCCAAGTACATCAGACAGAAGGCAAGCTGAGGTTGAAAGATTTCATCGGAAATGCATGCATAGGGCGTCAGGGAGTAGGGTCTACCCATTTCCAGCAATGGTCAAAAGCTAATCCAAGGCAGAGGAGAACCATGGTGCAGGGCGAGGTCCGCCAATTGGAGGAGGAAGGCAGGTGGTCCAGGGTGGTGGAGCTTGGAGTCCAAGGAGCCTGGACGAAGTGGGACTTTCCAAAGTGAAGGATTACCTGGCCAAAACTCTGGAGGTTGGAACCTTTCCGGATCTCTTTCTTGCTCCGTTCAGTGTACGACACCCTTTCAACACCAATCAACCAACCTGTACAAGTGGGGGTTAAGGGAGGACTCACGGTGCAGGCTATGTAGTGGGAGAGGGACACTGCCGCACATACTGGCAGAATGCCAGACTGGTGCCACGACACGGTCTTAGGTGCACTGGCTTACATCTTGCAGCAGGAAAGGCGGAAGAAGCACCAACCTCAACCTAGTCCAACATATTCCGTCCAGTTCGTCAGGGAAGGGGAGAAACCAGCATCCTCCAAGAAGACCAAGAAGAGCCTCCTGCAAACAGCACCGGCATGACAGATGAGGGTAGACCCGGGAAGGAAATTACACTTTCCCAACTTCCTTGTCAAAACTTTCTAAACTTCCTTAAACCAGACAGATCAGCCTTATTTAGCTAACTGTAATGCCCATGAAAGGAAGAAGGCCAAATATCAAGAACTGGTCCAACAGTGCAGGGACAAGGGATGGCAGGGACAAGGGATGGCAGGCCTGGCTATTCCTAGTGGAGGTCGGGTGGGAGGGGCTTCCCAGCATAGTCTGTATGGGACACATTAACAGCTCTGGGAATAAGTGGAAGGGAGAGGAAGGCAGCTGCCCATAGGGTGGGGGAAGCCGCGGAGAGAGCCTCTTGCTGGCTCTGGAGTAGGAGAGAGGAGTTTAGCTGGGGACCAGGAGATGGGCAGTGACTGGCCATCACTTTTGGCCCAACAACCCGAGGGCGTTGTGGTTTAGGGTCGAAATGCCCAGTGACAGTTGGACACCACTTGATGACATTTTCTCCTGGTCAAAGGCTACGGTCACTGTTTGAGCGACTGCAAAGTTAACACCGATTAGAAGTTTATGTAATAGTGGCCATGATTTTTTGGACCTGACCTCTTTTCTCCAAGATGTTTAAATTGGGTGACTAGTTTAAGGTAGACGGTGATGTTTGTAGTGATGACCTTGGGAGGGGTTGGTCATTCCATTTTCTGTGCTGATTTCCATCTCATACTGGGTTGAAGCTTTGTCCAGGCGATTGACTAGATCTCAAAGTTCCTGTCCTTCTCCTGCCAGTCCAGCAATATCATCAGCAAAGGAGATTAGTGACAGTATGTCTCACTATGCTGAATGTACCCTAAAGGAAGATGTTACTTCAAAAACAGAAAAACAACCCAAAAAAAAACTATTAAACAAAAATAACACAGAGCTCAAATTTTCGAGGGTTGTGTAAAAGTGAGCATGACATTTCTACACTGTTGAACCAATAGGCAGTTCGCTACAAACAAATACCGGTACACCTACAATTGCAGCAGAGACCTTGTCAATTTGTCGAGACCTTATCTGGAAAATTTTGAAAATGCATCTTAAATTTTTTCCAAATTGTATTAGATAGATAGATAGATAGATAGATAGATAGATAGATAGATAGATAGATAGATAGATAGATACTTTATTCATCCCCGTAGGGAAATTCACACTTCCAGCAGTCTACCCCGTTGTTTATTAACAGATTAACATGATGCCCTAGGGGTGCTTGTAGCGGAGTGGATGACGTCACGCCAGTCCAAAAGTTCGACATCCCTGCGGCAGATGGAAATCTTTTCTCTGTGAAAATCCAGGGATACACCACCTAGCGTTAGCAAGTCCGCCTCCTCTCTGATTCCCCTTGACTTTCTTGTCTCTGTATAGCGGCGTTGAAGCCGGATAGCTCCGGGTAGCTCCGGGTGGCTACACGTTAGCGTCCGGAATGCTAAACGTGAGCCACGTTTCCGCAAAACACAGCAACTGCGCTCCCTGTGCGCTTCGATGTTTTCCACCAGCACTCAATGATCTTATTTGGTCGTGAGTTCGCATTTACCATGATTACGGATGGTACCGAAGACTTATAACGCCGCTAGCCGCTTCGCTAGCTCTGGCTCTTTTTCCACGATAGGCCCCTTCATCACGCCGGCACGAGAATTCTTCAGGGCAAGGAGTTGAAATTCCTTGAATACATGCATTTTCGTGCGCTAAAACCCATGTCCCATAGGATAGAAGTAATCCATAGTGTAGTTGTCAAAACGGGAAGAAAAAACACCGAAGATAGGAGCAGACAATAAAACAATAGGGCAGCTGCTGGAAAAGGCAGCCGCTCGTGGCAGCGCCGCTTTGTGGTATTAAAAGTGTTATTAAAATTAGTGAATGGTTAATATTATTTTTTTCAGTTTCTAATATTGGGCAGGGGCAAAAGAGATTTTATAGGAGGCCAGTTTGTTATTTTGACAATTATCACACATTGTTTTTCATTGTTTTGACTTTTACATCATTGTCGCTGTTAGGCTTTCAGGTTGCTGTCCTTTGATTTCATCACCTTTTAAGGACAGATCTGCTTGTGTAAGCTCAAAATCCACTGGTATCTTCTCTCTTTACTTTGATCGTCTGCTAAAGTTTAAACTTATTAGTGTTATATTAAAATTATTAATTTAAACAGTTATCCCTCGCGATAACGCTCTTGACCTTTCCCCGTCTTACTGCTTCACGGATTTTTATTATGCATTGTACTCTGCATTCCGATTGGCCAAACAGTCCCTAAGACCCTAAGTAAAAAGTAATAATATTATATATTCAGAGGTACAGTGTACAGAACTTTTATTATTTTAACAAATGCTCAGTCCACCAAAAATGGTTTGTTTTTCGGTTCCCATGTATATTTAAGTATGTAATCGTATAGTAATTGTAAAAAAGACAACAAACAAAAAAAAAACAGGTCTCTACCTTATATATTTTGCCTATCAAGCTTTTTTTAACACAACCCCTGCGATAACCGAGGTTGTATATCAAATGTATCCGCTTAGAAGGAAATATATGTATAAGGTAAAATCCCCCTTTTTTCCCTCTGAGCACTTGCCCGCCAAAACTCTACCTGCCACCGGACACCAAAATAGGAAAAATGAAAATCCCAAGACCAGGCTTTTAATCTATTTTAGTGAATATGCAGTAGCGCCAATGAGGACCATAACGTTAATCCTAAAAAGTCACCGATGTCCCACATGCAATTATTGGTAATTGGCACAGAGGGAGCAACTGGTAAGACATTATCTCGGGGCCATCTGCTTGCCAATTTCAAGTACTTTCTCATTCATATGTGTGTACGAAAACGGTAGACTTGTGATAAATGATAAAATATTACACATTTTTGTCTACGAGCTGAGATTTTCATTTTTATTTTTACTCTTGCTTTGTTTCATTTTAAGATTTCCCACGGATTATTCACATTTTGTACCAGTGGGAGGCATATATTATTACCTGTCAACCATGGATATGTGAAGCCCTTCGTACTGATATTTATACCCTTGAAGTATTTGATAATTTAGATATTTTATTGAGGTGTTGGAGTCACATTAGTGTTTTCCTTCTTCTAAAGCCATAATATCCCCCCCAAAATGATAGAATTACAAATCATATTAATACCAATAGTAATAATCATGCTGTAGAAAACATCTGGCTAGAACAATATCGGAATCTCTGCTATAGCACCTACTTATCTTT
The DNA here is from genome assembly GCF_059441175.1 of Urocampus carinirostris. Classification (NCBI taxonomy): domain Eukaryota; kingdom Metazoa; phylum Chordata; class Actinopteri; order Syngnathiformes; family Syngnathidae; genus Urocampus; species Urocampus carinirostris. Next base: position 6,704,002 of record NC_142363.1, read on the forward strand.
AATCTCGTTTTGTCAGAAAAAGGCCTATAAAAACTCATGAAAGAAGTATATAAGCTGCTCCTTCTGAATGCAAGGTATTATATACAATGTAAGTAACATTCCATTACGGGAAAAAAGTCCATGCAACGAGAAGAAAATATACTAGATGGTTTATATCAGGTTGACTTGCTGTTAGCTTGCTAATACTATCCCTAATTCTATTGTGTGGCAGCAAATTCAGGATCCTTGGTCTCACTGTCGCTTCAATGAGGCAGTACAATTGCATTCTTCACTCTGCGTCTGCAGACGCTCAGCACAGTAATACGTTACATTCAAAATTCGTGATACAACATAAAAATTTAGCGATTTTGGAAATTTAATTTGAACAATTGTGATGTGTTGAGAAAATCGTATAATCCGTTTTTCGGTGAATAAAAACTGGCTATTATTTATTTGTTTCTGCGATATAAGAAGAGGTAATAATATTCATTCTCTTTTTACTATCTGATTCCAAGAACGATGTTTGCTCAGGATGCCAGGGTTGTTCAGCATTTTCTGCAAATATGATTGTGATTTTGTCTCACTGTTTGTTGTTTTCACTGTTAATATTCACAGTTGTTCATTGTTTTGACTATTATTCAGTATTGACACATACCGGTTAACGTCAGCCAATTGCTCCCTATGTTATTTATTACAATTCCTCTAATTAAGCACTAATAAACCTTGCAACAACAATGTGGAATACGGTTACCCACAGCAAGACATACTATGTAGAATACAGTGACAATATTATCAAAATACAATGACAAAGTCGTCTGCTACCAGGGACGAGACGGTCCAGATAAGACCCGAAATGGGAAAGACAGATCAGTCTAACATTGCCCAATTATGTTACTGATCTTTATTTTTACACCCCTTAGGGTTGTTCTGCTTTTCCTAACCTAGGAGATCTAATAAAAAGGAAACGGCTTGGGGGAGGACCTTTTAGAACAAGTTGGAATTCCTTATCTGAGGGTTGGGTCTTCTGTTCTCCTTGCAAGTTCAAAAAAGATTTTGAGAATCCTATTCATCAACTTATGAAGTTAAATAAGAAAACTTTAACACTGAATAAATACAACCATTTCATGTTTTTATTTTATTTTATATGCTGTGCTTCACCTTTCTCCCTGACTACATGACACTGCTCTTGTCTTTAACATAAAGACATTTGTAGTGAAAAGTGTGTGATCAATAATTTATTTTAACAAATATTAGATTGACCAATTCAATTGAAGAGGCGAGTTTATCCCTTTTCTAAACTTGTCTAGCCTTTTTGAAGCACTGCATACGTTTCTAGATCATTATATCTGGAAGTCGGTTTAAAAACCTTTTTCGTTCTTCTGAGGGGTGAGCGATGCCCATGCATATTATTGAATCAAAGCATAGTATTAAGTTCACATTTTCTGACATTGTTTCATCATTTGCTAACATAGCAAACAGGTACATTTGTGTCATAAGTTTGGCTTGTGGGCTATTTCAGAGGAACTATTTCATCAATGTATTCTAGCTGGGGGAGAAGAGAAAGAGGGAGATAAGGTGAGGAGTGAAGGCAAAAGGGGCTGAGCAGTTTTTGTCTGCCAAAACGAACAATACTGTCCTAAAGTGGGTCCTCTACTCATTACACTCTTGTGACCTGCAGATGACAGTTTTTTATCTCTTCAAGTCCTGGCCTTTTGTCCTTGACCAAAACCCTGGGGGCGCACAGCCACTACTAGACTACAGACCCTGTGCATGTACTTGGTCAGTGAAGAAACATGCGGCAGACTGCTGCACCACACATGAAACTCTTGCAGAATTTTATAGCTGTGGCACTCAAGGCAGGCATTCCCCCTTCTGCAGGCAATCATTCTCTGCCTTTTTACTGAGCCTCCCTGATTGAGTCATGCAGTTAGTGATAAGATTTCACAATGAAGGTATTTTTTTAACGAGCGCTTTAATGAAGTGACAATTCGGCACATCTCAACTGTGATCGCGCTGAGTTCTGCAGAGAGTGCATTGATTGCACAGAATGTGTCTCTTTTCCCCTGCAGGACGGTATGGGTCAAAATCCCTTCTGTTGCGCCTGATGTACAGTGTTGGTGGGCCTGAATAGCAGCGTACGAGTCCTCGTCACTTGGAATACTGCTGCTTTCTGGAGAATATAACGACCATCCATCAACCCTCTCACTGGATGATGACCATGCTTCAAGCCAAGTCAGTCGCTAGGAACAATTTTGCAGACCAGGTGGTATGAACAGGTGAAAATGGGTTTTTCAGTGGTCCAAGTTAATGTCACGCCATTTCCCATGAGGCCATTTTCAGAATAATGACCAATTGGTAAAAGTGAAGTTTTACTGATAACACTATCTCAAAAAGGACGTGGTATTAATTTTTTATCATTTAAGCACATCAACGAATTCAAATTCTTGCTTAATTTTCCTTGCAAAACAGCTCAAGCTCAGTAAAGTTAAATGGAGAGTGATTGTAAGCGTCAGTTTCCAGCCCAGCACAAACATTTTCGAGCTGATTCATATCTGGGCTTACACCTGGCCATTGTAACACCTGGATACCTAAACATTGCGTATTAAGCATTCTGTTTTGTATCATTGTCTTGTTGGAAGATATATCTCTGTCACATTTTTAGGTCTTTTGCAGACTTCAACATGTCTTCTCCCAGAATGGTCTTGTATGGGCACCGCTCTTCTTTCCAATTCCTACTAAATAAAATTAGGCCTCAACCATGAGAATGCCACCATGTTTGACTGTGGGGATGGTGTGTTCAGGATGAGTGGCTTTTTTGCTTATTATATCATTTTGCAGTGTGGCCAAAAAGTTTGTTTGTTTCATCTGACCAGAGCACCTTCTTCCACATGTTTCGAGTGCCCCCAGGTGGCTTGTGGCAAACATTTAACACCACATTTTATCTTGAAGAAATGGCATTTGGCCACATTTTCTCAATGGCCAAATTAGAATCGCAGGCTAGCCAGCTAGCCGACTACTAACAGGACTATTCTGGACCAAACAAAACTGGAAGCCCTGAGAGCCCGCACACTGAACGGGGAGCTATCTGGACAATGTTATGTTAGTTGCAAGACACAGTGAATAACACAAAAGGAAAAGTCACATTCACATACCTAAAAGGAGGCGAAGGGATAAAAGAAAGCACACTGTACACAAGGGCAAGTTAACTTACTCAACGCAGCCTTTGATGATTATGCACGCAACTCTGACAAAACAATCAGAAGTCCCCCAGTGACACGGTAAGCAAAGTTCCAATTACTCCGAGCAGAATGAGCGCTATACATTAACTGATGATTACCATTGCCATTTTTCAAAGGGACCTGCCTTTGTAGTGAGTTCTTGTTGTCCTCAGATGACGTCACAACTCTCGAGGCAAACAAGTCAAACTGTCAACTTTGAGAATTAATTTTTCTCGATCCATGGCATTTGGAATATTTTGGGACATAACTGCATGATTGTGAGAAGGAACACAACACATTTTGCGCCTTATTGAAACCAGAAAATTGTCTTTTGTAATCCCTTTAAGGACCACAAATTACTTTTATAGAGCTGAAGGAGTCACTTCACGCATAGCCTCCGTTGTGAAACTGCCCTTTCACTAAATTTAATTTAAGTGCCTACTAAGTTGAACGGTGTGAACAGATGGTTGACCAGGATTGAATATGCAGACTGTGGGACAATTAGCAATAGAGGTCCCTTGGAGAACATAGACGGAGTTTGATAGTAGGCTGGGTGTGATGACAGCTGGCAGGACCTGTCAAAAAATGCCAACTCTTAACACGTGGGTTTAACCCTAATCAGAAGGTGCTATGTCTACAATCAAAGGGATGAGTAGTTAATTTTCCCCCAACTCAACCGCTCCCAATTAGTGTTTCCAGGGCAGTGCTTTAAGCCCACCTGCCTTAATACTTGCTCGACTGAGCAAAGTTGACAAGATATTTGCACAGAACACAGTAGCGCTTGAGTCGGGTCACTTTCTTTCTAGGACCATGTCTGGTTTCCTGTTTGCACATTTTGTTAGTGGTTTAGTGCCCACATGTTATTTTGTCACATTATTCCTTGGATTTTCCCATTTCGGTTTTTGTCTTTGTTTCTGGGTTGGACTTTTTTGTTGTGTTTGGACATTCCATTTTGTGAACCCTTGTTTGTCATTTTGTATATTCTTTTGGTGAATACCATCCTTCTTTTTGAGCACCCCTGCATCCTGTTCCTTCTCGCAAATGGGTCCAACATCGACCAATACCCTAACACAGACCAAATCGCATGAACAACATTAATCAAGACGTGGGCAATTTTTCTTTGCATATCCAACTGATTTTTTCTGGTTGAATACTGGTTCAACTTTGCCATCCACAACCACCACCATTGGTGCTGTCTTGTTCAGCGCAGACATTCCTCAGCATGGTGGCTTCCTGTTTGATGATGTGGCCAAATATATTATTCTTTTACTTCTCATTTTGCCTGAATCATAATCTTGCTCAGCGCCGCGTTAATTGTTAGTCTGGTGAAATTTAGAACCTGAATAATGTAATCCTGCCCCTTTTCAAAGTTTCGTCATTTTGTAATGCTGAGGTTATTGAGTTTTTCCCTGCCTTCATGTAGATTTCAGATCAGGGGGTGTTGTAATTGTGGTCTGTGCAGCTTTTTGAGAATTGTTGTTTGGCATCTGACAAACTGTACTTTTTTTCTTTCATTTATTTTTCAAAGGTCAAACCAAACTTAAAAGCTGCAATTTTTTGAGAATAGAAATAGGAAAGACAAGGAGCACTGAGATAAAACACCAGATTAGAGATAGATAGATAGATAGATACTTTATTCATCCCCTAAGGGAAATTCACATTTCCAGCAGCATCCCTGAGCTGAGAACAATACAATAATAAAGCCAAAAGAAAAACAATATACAAATACCCAGTGTGACGTGCAAATGCCCACTTTAGCATGTTATATAGATTAACTAAATAGTGCTACACATAATGCAGTAAGATCCAATGTAGGTGGTGTGGTTTAATGTGGGCCTTTACTCTGCCGGGTGGAGTTAAAGAGCCTCATGGCATGAGGAAGAAAAGAACTCTTCAGTCTGTCCGTAGTACAAGACAGTGACAGTTAAAAGATCAATGAGGCCCAATTCCATGTGAAAGTAACCTGGAACTGTTCTATCCTTTTTGAGATACTACTGTCAAATGTGACAAATAGGATCAGCACTCATATACAAGAGTTTCCTCACTCTCCTGAGGGAACAACAAAACATTACAGGCATGACCTCATTAGTAAAAGACTGTGATAAATATGGGAAAGCAAGATAGAGGTTGCATAAGTCACCTTACAACTGAAGTTTGTTAGAATGTTCCAAAAATATCTTGCATGATTTTACTCTGATGATCTCTTTTTCAGCGAACATTTAAGAACAAATCAAACGGGAAAACTAGGCCAGGGTAGGCAATACAAATTATTTTAAAGAGCCATAACCAACCCCGCCAAAAAAAAAAAAGAACTCCGGTGTCTGGAAAAGCCCAATATTTTAAATCAAAATAAAATGCATTTTCATGAAAAAAAAAGACTAGTCATTTAATATTTATTTTTATTTTTTTTCTAATCATTGGGAAAAGTGAAGAATGGTTAGGATCTAGCACACCGTAGTTAGGGCTTGTACACCTTGGCCAAATTCAAGCACTTTTCAGACAATGACAAGACCAATTTTCAGACATGGGACCAAGTCACACATGTGCAAGTCTCAAGTAAGTCTCAAGTCTTCACCTTCAAGTCCCAAGTAAGTCCCAAGTATTTTTTTCTTGGGCAAGTCAAGTCACAAGTCAAGTCCCGAGTCTTAGATTGCCAAGTCCAAGTCAAGTCACAAGTCATAAAAACAGCGACTCGAGTCGACTCGAGTCCAAGTCACTAAGTCTCAAGTCCCCATGTCTGCCAATTTTTAAATGTTTCCAGTACTTTCAAAGGAAGAACTTCGGAGGCGATCAAAATACATTTTCATTCTGTTTATTCTTTTTTTTGCTGCTAGCACATACTTGCTATTTTTCAATGTTACTATAATATATGATATTTTTGAGTCAATGGGCTCCTATAAACCAAAATTAATTCTGCCATTCTGCTTCAACAATGAATGCACATCTTTAGAACGTCACACATGTTTAAAAACCCGGAAAAGGCTCTATACCTGTAGGTGTTGGGTAATAAAGGAGTTCGATATGGAAGACATAAAAGAAATATAGTACTCTATGTATGAAAAACAGAAACATGAGCCACATTTGGACTCATTTTAATTATATTTATTGCATTGAAGCAGAGTGCAGTCAATCTTTTATCTTAGATACTGCTGAACCTTTGCTTTTTGTATTACCTATTTTAACTTATATTTCGTGTTTTTTTTTTTCAGAAGATCTGTGCCTAGATTGGTTAAAATAGAATTGTCAACAGTAATATTTTTCATTTATCTACATCACTGAAGAGTAATATGTGTATTTATATTTGATTTTTTTTGCATTTTCAGGGATTGTGTGTAGTTCTTCGTCTTTAATACTAACCACTAGGGTCGTAGGGGCACCATTTCCTGTGGTATGTCCTGGGCAAATACAGGCTGGTGGAGCCCATCCCTCTTCAGGTCAAAAAAGTATATCAGAAAAAAAAAAAGTCAAATCAAGTCACTTTTAAAGCCCTTAAACACAAGACGTCTCAAAGGACTGCACAGGATTACATTTGCTAGGGAGGCATAGTCTCAAATCAACGTGCGTCCGCGGGACGCAACTTCTTTGACACAAAATTGTCATTATTACACGATTACTTTCTTTTAAACAAAGATTTACCGCACTCCAAACTTTTCGTCAGGCAGATCCGCCATTGTTGTTGTGGTCTCGCTGTTCGAGTTTTCGTCTGCACGCCGATCTCTCCAAACGAGATCTCGTTGCTTCGAGATTACGTCATTGTTGTGGTGCTTGTCGTTGAGGGAAGGTGAAGGCTAAGTATGCCTCCGAAAAAACAGTTAGTACTTGGTGAAAATCAACACAAAATTGGTAATTTCTTCAGTGTCAGTAATTAGTCGAAACATAATGCCGAAAGTGATAACAACAGCAATAATTCCAGCACGAAAAAACGGCGGAGAAATTCTTCAAAAGATCGCGGAGGCAAGCAAAACATGTGTGTCGAAGCGAAAAATTCGGCGAAAGAAAATAAACAAGAATACTTTTCTGCCAAAATGGACTAAATTATATTCCTGGTGACGCTATGAGAAGGATGATAATGGATTGGACCTTGAGAAGGCATTCCAACTGTGGCGGGACAGCAAACCACGAAGAATATATGAACTGAAAAATCTGAAGTGATAACTGCTTTGGATTACCAATTAAATGATGAATAAAACTAAACGAAAATATATATTAATATTTCAGCAATATTATTTTGTATAATGTACAATATTGTGAAGTGACAACTACTTTGTATTATTGTATTATCAATTAACTGTGATGATTAAAACTGAATTGAAACATAGATTAATATAATTATTTCAGCAATATTATTTTGTATAATGTACAATATTGTTGTGAACTGAAAAATCTTGATTTTTATAACCTATAAACTGTGATGATTAAAACTGAATGAATATATAGATTTATATTTTACTTGTCGCCGATTTACAATTTCAACCTCGATAACACTAAATTTTGGGGACCCATAGATCTCTGTTGGGACCCATAGATTTTTGAGCATGCGAGGTAAAATGAACACTGCATCAAGTGATCTTAAACCAACTTACTATGGATTTAGAATTGGTGAACAGTACACAAACATATTGAACATCAGTAAGAGAGAACAATAGGTAACATGTTGAAATTTGTCCAGAAAGTGCCAACAGCAACGACGCCTCAAGCCTGTAACATAGTCCAAAAAGTCCATGACAGCAACGACGCAGCTTCCCATCTCTGCCGGCTGGTCGATGCAGGCGTTGTCATGCTTCAGGTCAGACGCTGGTCCGCTGACTCATCTCAAATTGTCCTTCTCCCTCGTATCACCACCAGCCAGGCAGTCGGAAAAAGACAGGACAATACAAAATATGAAGTGGGCATCAATCATAAGCTATTGAATAGAAGTGGGTCTTAAGTCTAGATTTAAAAACATTTACCAAAATAATAAGAAATTTGTATTCATATTACACAGTGTTGGGCACGTAGCTTTAAAAAAGTAATCAGTTATAGTTACTCACTACTTCCTCCTGTCATGATTACTGATTCGGGGCACCTGCGGCTGCCCCGTTGGCGCCAACACCTGCGGGACCTGATTGGCTGTTGGACTCTTTTTAAACTCCCGTCTTCCGAAAGGCACCCCCCAGACCGTCCGTGAAATTTTGCTCTCAGCTAGACAAGCTTTTGTACTCTCCGACATTCTGCCCTGTTTTCCTGCCTGATACCCGTTGCCGACCTTTTTCTGGACCCGTTTCTGTTTTGCTCCCCTGTCCTGGCCATCGACCTGTTTTCTCGCTGTCAACAACTGCCCTCGCTCAATACGGAATTGCTACTTCCGCGTTCCTGCCATCAGCTACCTGTGACCAACGATCATCAGATGGTAGATGCAAGCACTGCTCTTTTTCTTAATAAAAACTGAATAAAACGCTATTGGGTCCTGTCTCCGTTCCTGGCGTGTGACACTTCCAAAAACTACCTGAGTTAGTCACTGAATTACTCTATAGTAAAAGTGACTAGTTACCAGGAAATATAACTATTTCTGTTGTGTTACAAAAAAGTTGTGGTTTGTCAAATAATTAGAAATTTTCTGAGCAGTATATGAGCTAGTTGGACACAAAAGAACAGACAGGTGTTATTATATAACTTAATAACATTTATTGCAAATGATCGTCAACAGATTTATCCTGCACCCAAAGTGCAATAAAAAGAAACAGTAATTAATATCATAAAATAACCATCAGCAGTAAACAATATAAAGTGAGTCTAGTAAATTAAATCTAACGCTCACAACCTGAGTAAAGAAATATAGAATGGCTATACAATCCCTCTCTCTATGTGATGTTATGTTCTTAACAACATAAGAACTACATTGCCCATGATGCCACATTGTCAAAGAGCCTGCCCGGTGTTTCCCCAAATGTTTACAGCTCTATGTTATGGTTTACTTGCGAGTTACATGCAATTAAACACCCGTTCATGCCAACATGTGACGTACCGCTAATGACCGCCAGTAACGGTAATGGCATAATTAGTTATCTTATTCCGTTACTGAAAAATTGTCCTGTTACCGAACGGCGTCATTCATAATGGCATTCTTCCCAATGCCGATCTTACATCGCGAGGCTCACCCAAAGGGAGCTGACATGATTGTCTGCCATCTTGCTGCTAAGGGAACTCCTAAGAACCGAAAACCTATTCAAAGCCTCTGAAAAAATTAGAAGACAAATGGTGGTGTGGTTTCTTTGTATCTCTGTGGTTTGTTTTCGTCCCTGTGCTTTGTAGCACTTGTTTTTGGTTGCACTACTCAATACAGTGACTTTTAATTATCAAATATTACAGTGTCCCTTTTAACACAATTTTTGACCACATATAATACCACCAAAATATTGAATCCGGCTCAACATTGCAGACCTTGTCAGTTCCATCAAGAAAGTGATTCCATTGAGTACATTAACATAGATAACATTTTGAAAAAGGCATTCAAATAATATCAACTGTTTTAGAGTAAAACTCGTTGAGAGGAGGAAATTGAGAATCGCCTGAAGCAAAATTGTCTGCTTCGAAAGTTCCAGGGACAACAACGCAATAATGCAGATTTTGGGGCATAATTAGACCATGTTTTATGTTGTAGACTTAAACCACAGTGGAAATGCAGTCTCATTCACCCGATATTCAGAATGTCTATGAGTGTATTTGGCCTTGTTTTTTTGCCGTTCGTCTGTGTTTGTGCCTCGGGGGCAAAATTTCCAATGGGTGCATTTGTCTGTGTGAAGTTGTGTTTGATAATGTGTTTGGAGGATTTGTCAACCATGTCCCTATTTTGTTGAGCCAAGGAGAGATTTCAAAACAGCAACCTATGGGCTACAGTAAAACATATTCCCATTGTGTGTGTCCGTAAATTTCACATTTTCATTTTAGCACAAACTGCATTTGGAAACGTATAAAACATGTTAGCTTGTTTTTTTTTTTTGTTTTCATATAAACCATACTTTCATGTGGCTTCAAGGATTTGTTCATGAGCTATTATTCACATTCATGTATAGTGCCACTGAACAAATACAAAGAGAAAAAAGAGTCGTGGTGCTTCTCTTATTTCAGAATGTATGCTTACCTAGTGATCCTTTCCTATATCGTGGTTTACTTTTTGCGATTTTACTACTAGGCGGAATTTCATCGTGCAATGTGTTCTGCGTTCTGATTGGCAAAAAGTAAGTACTACTGCCGTTTACCTGCATTTCATTGAATTCCTTCAGTTTGACATTCACAGCACTGTGCAGAAAATCACATCACATTGACACCCTTCAGTGCCCTAGCGATGCTTTCTTTTATACAAACAGTCGGATTCCCTGGTTTGCAACAGTTCTAAGAGAGCTGCTGAAAATACAGGTTTCTATTTTGTGAATTTTTCCTATAGTTACTCTTTTTTGGAACGCGTGGTATATGTGGTATCCGTAAGATTATTTTTTAAATCCCTGGTTAATCACAATAAAAGCAGCTCATTTACGTAGGAAGAAATGGCAACAGTAAGCCAAGAACATAGCTAGTTAGCACTAGCTAACTTATTATATTGAGTGTCTTTGACGTGACTCGTACCTACTTAACATTAAATTCTTCGAAAATACATCAAACGTACCTTGTAAAAAAGGTTTGCAGCAAATTCTGGAATACTTAAGAGCTGCCAGCATGCCAGTGTCTCAGCTCAACACCCGTCGCTCCATTTGACTGCAGATAAACATTGGCGTCTTATGTCTTAATCAAAAGAGATACAATTCCAAATCAGGTGTCAAAGCTTGCCTACTGCACAGCAATAAATAACCGTGGTAAAAAGAAGTGGTTATATTCTTCTGTCTGGATTATTAGTGTGTGTTTCAACTCAACTGCTTATTCAACTGCCATGCGCTAACGTGGTTTTTGCTCTCATTCTGCCAGAGAAGGCAATGTGACATCACGTTCAAAGGGTCAATACATAAATATGGTAACTGGACCTGGCATTTACCCAAAACATAGCAACCTCAAACATGTTGCCATGGTTGGGTAGGGTTACTTTGACTTGATTACTTTCAACTACTTTTGGATTACTCCAATACCAAATATGCTAATAAAAGACAACAGAAACTAAATTTGAATAAAATTACGAAATTTTGTGCAGGCTTGGGGAGTAACGGAATACATGGAACGGCAAAAATGATGTTGGCAAGCTGTTTGGATTTATTTTCATTTAGTTGCTGTCGTCTTTTATGTTAGTTTTGCCGGAGATCAAAGCCAGGAGAGAAAGCTTACCATGTGTTGTGAGTCATAATTTTATTCATATTTAGTTTATTTTGTCTTTTATTAGCATATTTGGTATTGGAGTAATCCAAAAGTAATTGAAAGTAATCAAGTTAAAGTAACTTCCTCATATTCCCATTGACTTCTGCTCTGTAGATCCTCTTCAACATTCGCTCCTCATCCAACCTCTTCATCTGTCCAAACCAACCGAGTACTCTCTTATCCACACGCTTGCTCAGTTCCACGACTACTCCAGTTCTGTCTCTCACAATTTCATTTCTCAATCTATCCACTCTTGTCACTTCTAACATACTCCTCAAACACTTCATCTCAAAAACATTTAATTTCCTTCTTAAATCTGTGTTCAGGCTCCAAGTCTTCAAGAATACAACACAGTCGGCACAATCACACTCTCATACAGTCCCCTCTTAACATCCATACTCATACTCTTGTTGCTCATCACTCTCCTCAGAGCACCCAAAACATTGCTTTGGAATTGGAATACATTTATTTTTTATTAAATTTAATTTAATTTAATACATTTTATTTTAATTTTAATAAATGTAATATTACAATTCAATAAAAAATTTTAATAAATGCGCCACGTAAACCATGCAGGAATTTCGAATGCAAGTGGCATGCTACTTAAGCTTGAGGTCTTTCCGTCAGTCATGGTTTGACAGCTTGTTGAATAACAAAGCAGCTCTTGTATCTCCCAAAAAAGAAAAAATAACTAAATTTCTATATACTATAGTGGCCCTTTCACAGCAGCGGCAAACCTCAAGTGACTCTATTTATTCAGCTCACGACTTTATTGCTGTCTTTTACAAGAAGATTCACATCATCCGAGAAGAGATTATGGACAAATGTCGTGGAACTTTAAGCCTTAGAGATATGGATGTTACTGGGGACCCATGGAACAGTGGCTTTTTCCAGTTTTCGTGACGTGTCCCTTGATGAACTTTCCTGGCAAAAACGGACTATCAAACTTCAAAATCAAAACTCAACAAATTAATAATTTGCTGTATGATTAATACCTGGATGATTGGCTATTCATTCTTTTGATTTGGTGTCTCTTTTTTTCCATTCTGCTTTTGTGGTTTATGTATTTTGTCAATACATGTTGTCAAACCGTACCTTATGATGTGTTGTTCCCTTTTTGAGTCAAAGTCCAGTTTCTTGTAACCAGCCTTTACTTTCATTTTCCTCTTACATCAACGCAACAATTGTAAAAAGGCTGTTGATGGTCAAAAAATTGGACCTCTGCTTTGGAAGCTACAGCTGGATACCTTAAAAAACGCTTATAATGCATACCCCATGCAATCCTTACACCACCACCTTAAGAACACATATGTTGTTAAACGACCTTCTCATCAGGTCATTGTATAGATTTAGCCGTAGATATTTTATTGTTTAAATTCAGTCCTTAAAAAACGGACTCATATTACATTACTTCATAAATGTTTTAAAAACAATTTGATTTAATTGTCCAAGCAACATGGGATGAAATATAACGTGTTAATGTAAACGTCTGCATACATATTTATTCGTAAATACATATAAAATAATTCATTGCATATACCAACATTATCATTTTCCGAGTGTATTACAGTGGTATAGGATTCAAGACTCAGTGTCGCCTGATACAATAAATCAAAACACAAATCAATTAATTATTTTCTTGTAGTCCGGCACCTCAGCGGATTTTTTGTTTTAACCAAATGTGCCCGTCGACTCAAAAAGTTTTCCCAACACTGCTCTATAATAATCCGAGAGGGCTTAAAATCACAGGATCATCTTTTAAAAAGGAAATAAAATTGCATTAGAAAATTCACTGCCAGTGGAATAAACACTCTTACTAGAAAACATTATTGTTTTTACTAATTTAGTGCTATTTTTCCTTTAAATTTCTAACTAGATTTTCCAGTTTATTTAAGTATATACAAATACAACCTGTTTGGTCTGTAGTCCCCACGTATTTGCTTGAAGTCTCCAGTCCGTTTTGATGCTTCTTTTTGTGTGTTTTCCTCTAAAGTTGCATATTTTCCAGGGTTTCAGGACAGATGGCTAAGTGCTTACTTTTAACATATGCCCTGAGAGCAGCCTGCAAGATGGCAGTTTTTGCTGGATGAAAGAAAGCAGAGTACATAAGTTATCCTAAGACGTTGCTGATGTTCAACATGCAGTCACGGCACAGCAAAGACTGGCGGAAATAACTTTGCCAGTCAGGATGACGTCATGATATTTCTGGCATGCAAGTTTTCCAGGTGACTGAAGCTTGAACACATAGGACAACAGCAGGGTTCCTACAGCTTAAGGCAAGTTTAATTTAATACTTTTTAAGACTTTCAAATGTGTTTCTAAATCAAATTTAAGACCAAGTCGACTAAGAAACCACACACGCACAATTGAACCAAACAAAACAAAAAACACAATAAATCGGGTCTCGTACACATTACCTGGCACAGCTTTTATCCAAGGCGAAAAACGTTGACAGACAGCCACTTCTCATTAAATTTACACTTTCCTATGGTCCAAAGTAAATGTCTGTCCGAATATGCTATGTGTATTGTGGGTAGACCTAAGACAAGTATCTGCTCTGAAAGGCCCGACTGAAACCACATTATTGTTTTGATACTTCAGTTATTGTGGTCACACAATGTTGCCACAAAGACAATTGACAAATGGCACTAAATGTTTTTAGTTCAAACAAACATAAATTCTATGACTGTGCTGATGTTTTAAAGACTTAAAGACAATAATTGCATTCAAGACATTTAATGCCTTATTTTAAAACAATAAACTCAATGCCTTTTGATACTTCCGCAGGAACCCTGAACAGAAAAATACGTTTTGTGAACATGATTACCGTGAAGTAGATAAAATGAAGGTTCTTTGTTTCAATTTTGATGTTTAAAGGGTGGGCAGTCTTGGGAATTTTTGGTATTGATCCAAGTAAATACGGGGCAATACTGATGGGTACTTCCACTATAACATTTCAGAGCGAAAGTCAAGAGGGTCAAACCAAAAAGTAGCAATGTAATGCAAATATAACTATTGTATATCAATGTCAACAAGATGGCTAAAATATTTTCCAGTGGACAATATTTTGAAAACAAAGTCAGCAGTGCAAAGAAAATAAAAAACACAATTGGATCAAAGTTTAATGTTATTTTGTGTCATGGACCAGGAACGGAGACGGGACCCAATTGCGTTTGTTTTACTCAGTTTATTTGGAAGGAGGAAATAACTTGCACCCACGATCCGAAGATTGTCGGTCACGGGTAGCAGATAGCTGGACGTGGCATTTCCAAGTCGAGCGAAGGCAGTGTTGAAAACGAGAAAAAAATGGTTGATGGCCGGGGCGGCGGAGCAAAAACATAAACGGGACCAGAAAAGAGGTCGGCAACGGGAATCAGACGGAAATAAGGGCAGGATAGAGTCGGAGAGTCACAAAAGCTTGCCTAGCGTGTAGCATAGGTTCGCAAACGATCTGACGAGTGTTTTCAGGAAGGCGGGGTTTAAAAAGAGTACAACAGCCAATCAGGGTCTGTGGCTGTTGGCGCCAACAGAGCAGACTCAGGTGCCCCGCATAATTAATCATGACCATTTTGTATATATAATCTTCCAATTCACCAACGAAATTATTATAGTGCTAGCTAAAATGGGAGGACAGTGTCGATCCTAACACAATAGTATTGATCCGATCCAAGTAGTTGCAGCACTTGCACTATCAATATTTGGATCGACATGCCTAACCTTACTCAATACAACTTAACTTTAGACATCATGTGAACGTAATTATAGAGGGATGAATAAAAATAAAGACTCTTTGTTTGAATTTTCATGCACATATTTGCTCAGGAAAACTGTGTTTTTCATTGACAAAATGGATAATTAACATTATTCTTATTTGTTTATTTTTGTTACTGTCAGGGACCAGAACAAGCACTCGGATCCAATAGCGTCAGTTTTATAGTTTATTTGGACAAGGGTCGGTGGTGCAGGCTTGAGACGCCGGCTCTTGGTGGCAGAAAGCCTCTTTGGACGGAATGGCAGCTCCGTGGTGAAACGCGTGACGAGCAACGTAGCAGGTAAGTCGGTGGCCGGGGCGGTAGAGTAGATCGTAAACTTGTAACAGAAAAGGGTCAGGCAACGAGAAGCAGGCTTGGAATAGACAAAGGGATCGTGGGTACCTTAAATGTTGGAGGCTCACTCATGGAAACGAGGAGTACACTCGAACGTCCATCTCTGGACGCTGACAGCTTAAGTAGAAAGCTTCCACCAATCAGGAAGCGCAATCCAGCACGCCAGCTGATTACCTCAGATGGCTCCAGTTAGGCAATCACGACAGTTACTTTACTAAAGAAATAAGTTACTGGTAAATGTATTGTCAAAATAATACTGGAGCAAGATTATTTAGTCTTTTTTTATTTGCAGAAATACTTAGAATTTAAGAAAAATGGGTAAAATAAGCAGCAATTAAAAACAAAAATGATATTTGAGAAACGTTGCTAGATTGGGGGCAAAAGTAATAAAACACAATAATTTTGACAATGATTGAAATAAGAAGTTTTCAAAAAGAGAAAATGCATGAATGCATAAATAAGGAAGTTTTTGAGAGGTAGCCTGGCTGGTGGCAACCTCAAGTGCACAATGCCTGCAGACAACTTTTGCTTGATTGACCAATTAAATACAGAAGACAAAAAACCCACGTAGCACTTTCTGTGGACAATGAATAACCCCATTTTTTACTCAGATGTTAAACATTCTTGTGATAAATGGAACTAAGTGACATAAAAAACCACAGTAGCAATTCTGAAGACTTGAACACTGCAATTATCTACTTCTGTGCATCCAAAAGATGTCAAAACACATATCCCCTTTGAAACTTGCAGTGCATTCACTTAACCATATTATGTGCTTTGCTTTTTCTTAATTTTATTTCATTTTATCGAATGTTATTCCGTAAAACGGGGCAGGCGGCATTTGTTTGAAAATATTTGCAAAGGGGCTAAGCTGGTTGACTTATTTATTTTTTGTATATGCCGATAGAGTCTTTAACCCGATACCTTGGCTATGTCATGAGCTCTCTCTCTACCGGTAACCAGCACCAATCACCCCCTGCTCTATTACTGCACCCTGATCTGTTCCACCTGCACCCTGATCTGTTCCACCTGTCAACCATCTGTTCTGAATTCCCTGCCAATCAAACTCTGTATTTAAAGCCCTGCCTTACAGCCTACCTTTGTCAGATGTTTTATTTGTGATATAATTCTATCTGTTTGGGCCTTTTTAAGTTGAAAGGCTAGCAGTCGACTGGCTCTATTGCCCATTTCATAGTATCTCTGGTTCACAAAGCGCAGAGCCCCTTCCGCTTTATTTGTCAAAAGTTCATCTAATTTGCTTCTGGTTGTTTTTAATACCTGTAATCTGGATTCATTTGGTGTTTTTTATGTTCTTCTTCTAGTTCCTTAATCTTATCCTCCAATTCCTTCTGATTCTTTAAGCGTGTTGTTTCAGTCGGGACGATATTTCATTTAATTTCCCCCTTATTACAGCTTTCCCTCCTTCCCATAATATTGATGGAGAAACCTCATTGTTGTCATTGATTTGGAAATATTCTTTTATACACCGTTTTATTTCCTGTACTACGTTTTTATCTGAGAGGAGAGATACATTCATCCTCCAATACCTAAAATGGGGTTCATTCTCTAAACTTAGTTTCAAAGTAATTGGAGAATGGTCACTTATAGTAATATTCTCTATACCACACTGTACTACTGTATGCATATGTTGTCTTGAAATGTAAAAGTAATCAATTCTCGAATAGCTGCCATGCGGGTTTGAATAGAAAGTATAGTCTTTAGTTTGGGGATTCTTCTCTCTCCATGGATCTATCAATCCCAATTCTTTAGTTATGTTATTCAACATCCTCGACCTCTTTGTATTTGTTCCATGTTCTGAAGGATACTTGTCCACTTTGCAATTCTGTACAGTGTTAAAGTCACCTCCTATAAGTAACATTCCCTTCGCACAGTTGGTTATTACTTCAGCTAGTACTTGAAAAAATGTCCCCTTTTCCTCAATTGGTGCATAAACATTCATTATTGATATTTCCCAACCGGCCATTGACCCTATAATCATTATATATCGCCCCAGATTGTCCTTCACTTCTTTTTCGACTTTAAACGCCACCCCTTTTCCAAGTAAAATTGCTACTCCCCTCCTTTTACCATAGGATGCGTAGAACACCTGGTTCACCCATTCTCTTTTTAGCTTCTTATGTTCAATCTCGGTCAAATGTGTCTCTTGTAATAAGGCTATTGAGCTCTGCAATGTCTTGAGTTGATTCAATATTTTCTTTCTCTTGATGGGGTGGTTTAGCCCATGTACATTATATGAAACAATATTTAGATTGCTCCTGATTTGTATTGAGTCTCACTGATTTTTGAAGCATACAAAAACACTACATTAATTACTAACACCTCCATTGACAAAACAAACCAAATTACTAACAAACATATTGACAACCACACATAATTCCCCACCAAAAAGAAAAAAAACACACCCAAAAAACAAAAACCCGTGTCTTCCAAGAGTCCAATCGGAGAGTTGTGGCTACCCTCCTGGAAATATGCACTCAGTGCGTGAACAACTTTTGTACCGTCATCCATAGTTATAACTAACTAAATATTTTAGCGTAGCTCTATGCCAATATATATATATATATATATATATATATATATATATATATATATATATATTATTGTTTTAATGTAAAGATAACAATTTTACTTGGTATTTTACTTACTTCCAACTTATTGACTTTATAATAGAAAGGGCAGACATGGTCCTTACTCTTTCACCCCAAATCCGAATTTGGCTTCGTTTTGCTCCATGAGAGCTTGTAAGTCACCTTCTATGATGGGGGTGTTCCTTTGTCTTCCTCTCAATTCCGGTCACTGTGGTCCAAATGTTCTTTGCAAAACCTCTTTTGCAGTGTCTCCGTGTTGTCCTCTTCCACTTCGATCCCCATTTCTTTTAGCAATGTTGCTGCCTCCATCAGTGTAGAGAATGTTCTTATTCCTGAGTCCAAAAACATCTTCAGCTGGGCGGGATATGGGGATTGTGCCTTTACGTTCTTTTCCTTTAACTTTTTGATAACGTCCCTTACTTGTTTCCTCTTTTTTTGGATTTCTGTGGTGTAATCTTGGTTGAAGTAAACGGTCTTGCCTTCGTACGTTGTCTTCCGCTTCCATGCTTCTTTCATTACGGATTCTTTCACTATGTAGTCGGTGAAACGTACGATAATTGCCCGTGGCAGTGCTTTACCTTGAGACTTGTTCACCAGTGAGCGGTGTGCCCTCTCAATGCGCAAATCCATATGTCCTGTTGTCGGAATGTTCGATTTAATAAAGTTTGTTATAAAGCCGATTGTGTCGTTCCTCTCGGCACCCTCCGGAATGCCATGTATTCTAATGTTGTTCCGTCGTGATCTCGACTCCAAGTCCTCACACTTTGTTGCTAGTTTGGCGGTTTGTTGGAGCAAGGAGACTGTTAATTGCTCTAGTCTTGACGTTCGCTCTTCCGTGTTAGCATGTAGCTCCTCCATGCTTTCCACCCTCCGCTCCAGCAACACAGTGCGCTCCAGAAGCTCTTCGATGCTTTTTTCCAGTCTTGCCATAGCAATCTTGTTCTCACTGGCTGCTTCAGTGTGTTCTTGCCGTAATTTACGGATTTCATTGAGGATGGCCGAGTCACGTCCCTCGTCGACCGATGACATTCCCTCTGCTCCCTCGATCTTTTTCTTCTTAGCGCCCGTTTCCTCAACAAGTTTCCCCTTCTTGACCATGTTTTGTTGAAGAATTTCTCTTTAATATGAGTCACAATTTGTACCCTTTCTGTCTTTCTCCAAGTAAGTATTACATTACTCTTTAGTGATTTTTGTCAGAGCTACTTTCCTTGCTGCCGTCTACCTCATTGCGCCACCGGAAGTGTAGTCATAACCCCATTTTTTACTCAGATGTTAAACATTCTTGTGATAAATGGAACTAAGTGACATAAAAAACCACAGTAGCAATTCTGAAGACTTGAACACTGCAATTATCTACTTCTGTGCATCCAAAAGATGTCAAAACACATATCCCCTTTGAAACTTGCAGTGCATTCACTTAACCATATTCTGTGCTTTGCTTTTTCTTAATTTTATTTCATTTTATCGAATGTTATTCCATAAAACGGGGGCAGGCCGCATTTGTTTGAAAATATTTGCAAAGGGGCTAAGCTGGTTGACTTATTTATTTTTTGTATATGCCGATAGAGTCTTTAACCCGATACCTTGGCTATGTCATGAGCTCTCTCTCTACCGGTAACCAGCACCAATCACCCCCTGCTCTATTACTGCACCCTGATCTGTTCCACCTGTCAACCATCTGTTCTGAATTCCCTGCCAATCAAACTCTGTATTTAAAGCCCTGCCTTACAGCCTACCTTTGTCAGATCGTCCGCAAAGCCTACACCCGGAACCTGTTTGTCTGCGCTTCTGACTCTGAACCTGGACCTGTTTGACCCATCTGCCTTCTCTTCTGCCCCGGTCTTCCAGACTCGTGTTTTACCTACTCCAAGACTTGCCACACCAACCTTGTTGCTCAGTTTCACCTTCGTTTCATCTTTCAAACTTCTTCTTCTCTTCCTTAGAGGTAGTCCTGAATTTCCACTTCAAAATTTCTCTTCTCTCCAAGACCCTCTCTCCCGTTTCCCCCATCCCTAAATAAACTATTAACGTGACACAATTGTGGTCCTAGTCTGTCTGATCCGTGACAGGCTATAAATGAGGAAAATATATCATCATTAATTTCTTTTGCATTTACCTGCACAAGTTACGTTTCATTGTGTATTTGTTTATACAATGACAATTTCATCTGATTGCTTTTATACAAATAAATATATTCAATTACTAATGACAACTTTGATAAAGAGATTTAGCAAAGATATATCTCCTTTTTGTTAACACTAAGTTTGGACATTTGCATTGAAAAATTCAATGCAATAGGGCTACTACAGAAGTGTTTTTATTGCATGAAGTTTAATATAGTGATGAATAAAATTGATTTAAAAAGCATGTGCAGAAAAATTAGGCCAACTATTTGAATGTTGGCCATTAGTTTGTAGTTTTTCTGACATTTTTAAGAGAAAAAAAATACGAAAAAATCATGGTCGAATTGAGCCTCAACGATCTTGAGTAACTGTGGCCGAGAGACACGTTTGAAATGGTATATTTGTTGATATGGGACACAAGCTCTGGCATTATCATTTCATGAATGTGATCAAATCATATAACGTCACATATAGAAACAAAATGTGCTGAACGTTAACTTTTTTTCTGGACAGTTGTTTGGCGGTTTTGTTGAATTTTTATATAAATATTTGGGGGACTTTCACTCCCATAAAAACAATCAAAATATTTTTATTTTATGGCTCTTTGGGTCAAGAATGTTCCTGACCCCATACAGTAATTACTTCTCCTAAAATAAAAGAGATAGTATTTCTTAAAATGTTTTAAGCACTTAACTTTCTCAGAAAGTTTGTCAAATGTACATCTGCTTGTTGTGGCAGCCTGCCTCCTGCCCTTGTTTCCACATAAATCACATTAACCACAGATTATTAAACATCACAATTATGATGCAATAGTAAATTATCTTTTAGCCCGAAAGTGACTTCTTGTAAAACGTTACCTTGGCAAGAACTTCTTTGTATACATATTTTTTTATATATAGATAAGAATACCCTCCTGTGTGGAGTTTGCATGTTCTCCCCGTGCTTGCGTGGGTTTCCTCCGGGCAATCCGGTTTCTTCCCACATTCCAAAACATGCATGTCAGGTTAATTGTGAATGAGTGAGTGAGTCTCTGTGTGCCCTGTGATTGGTCAAAAAATGTGTATTGATTTTACATGAGGCTCAGTAAAAGGGAGCCAACATGATTTCGGGCTATATTGCTCCCACTGGTGTCCCAGAATAACAAAAACCTTGTGAAAGGCTGGGAAAATGAGACAAAAAAATGGCGCGATTCGGTCACTTCGAGTCTTGATACTTTGTAATCTTCCTTGTGCGTTGTGGCTTATTTTCAGTTGCACCACTTAATAGAGCAACGTTTAATGGTCATATATTACACAGTGTCTCTTTAACAAACGTTCTTTTATGACTTTTTTACTACCTATTCCAGTTTATGATTGTAACATGCAAAATTGTAATTTAATTTGTGTAAATTGAGCGGTGTACGATCAATATTCCGTGATGGATTTATTGTTTAGAGCAGGTAAGGGCAAAATAACTGACAACGCTTGAGCATACGGATTTAAACTGCAAAAATCTAGTGAGAAAATGGAGGTTGAAAGGTGTTAAAATTGGTGCAGGTTTTCTTCCAGCAGCAGTCTATCCTGCTGGCAGGATGCCAGGCTTTCCTCCACTCCCCACCAGGTTAAGTCCTCAAGAAAAAAAAACGGACTGCAACAAAAAAACACCATTATCTACTACAGAGCACACACGATTAAATGCCACATGCTTACATTTAGGAAGGAAACCCAATCTGGTATTTGTAAAAACCTCACCGGATCTTAAGCCTGGGGCTTAAACAGCAATACAAACTAACAAATTCACGTCCATTTCTTAGTTTTTAAGCCTGGCGGCAACTGCGTGGAGATTTTGCTGTCTACGCCTTATGCTGCAGAACAGTGCTGTTCCCACACACACCTGGTGCCATTCTCAGCTGCGTGTTTTTCTGTTCTGCTTCTGATTTGTTCATGTAACATGTTTTTGGATCATGTGACCCTTCAAGTTGGCAAATACTGTAATTTCACAACCATAGGGGACGTGTTAAAAGGCGCAGTCTGCGTAGCTGGTTCTGTATTTAACACATACACAGGGGTTAGAGGTAAGGTCAGGCCTAAAAAATTCAGCCCTCCCTCACCCGAGTAGCGGGTATATAAAACCAAACCCACCCAAACCCAACGGATGAACTGCAGCACCTAAATGAACGGTTTGGTGCCAAGTGTGCATCTCAGCCATGTGCAGCGAATGATAGTGAAACTGAACAAAATGGCACCGGAAAGTAAATCCAATTCTGCAGATTACAAGCTGCAAAAAGAACATTTAGCCGAAAGGGAAAAAGGAAATTTGTGAAGCTTGTAAGCTAATGGCAAGAAGCAAAAATGACGTCTGACGCGAGGGATGTGGAAAGAGGAAGGCACGCGTCTTTTACCCCAACACTGAGGGAGGAAAATTTCTTTGGATTTAGTAATTTGGACTTAAACTGATAGTTTGGTAAGCATTTTCTTTATCCAAAAAATCACTCGTGCAAAAGTAAGTGCATTTTCTTTCGATATTCCACAAAGGAAAAAAAAAACCACGAGCGAAAGAGAAGCCCGACCGGCCAGACTTAATGATTGACTCGGGCCGGGTAGGGTACAGCCCGGGCCCAAGATCTTACCTCTACAGACAGTAATAAACTGTATCACAATATGCTTAATTTTAAATATGTACATGTATCTTTGTTTGGTGGGCCAGGGTTTTCAGTATCCCCAAAGCTCTAAACCTAAAATCGCCCCTGCTTACGGCAAGTAATAGTGCAATGGTTGATCGATTAATGTCGCTGATTAAAATCGCAAAACACTGTTTTGAGGGCGCCGGCACCTTTATCACTGGACCAGATGGTCCAGATATCATATTAAAAGGCATTAGCTCTGATCTCATTATTTTTATGCTGCCATTAAAAACATTGATTTGCATAACGCAATTTTTTTGCATTTCGTTAAATTGTCTTTACACTTCTTCACCTGTGTGTCAATAACATTGCGAAAGACAGAAACAGAAAAAAGAAACTCTTTTAAAAAGATACTAAAAAAGCTTGTTTACATACATATTATGTACTGTATTTATCACACTACATTGTTATTGACGCACCAGTGGAGAAGTGGAGAACAAATGCAGAATGCAGAACCAAATGCACTATGCAAATCAGTGTTTCTGGCACCGTGAGTAAAAATAATGTCATGATTTGGGTCAGCAATGATACATTCTGTATAAATGCATTTCCAATCCAAAATGAATGGATGACTGTGACTTTATTTCGAACATGAGAAAAACAAAAACCACGTTAACGTAACTATCATGATTACTCATTGCCCTCACCTGTGCCCGCTCGTTTGGCACCAGCTGTTGCTTGTGGCCTGATTAATTCCCCTCCTATTTATAGCCAGTATGCCAGTCTCTCCCTGTCAATCTGTCAGCGGACCTCTGCATACGCAAGGTAAGCACTTTGACTCTGGGTTTTCGGTGCAATTTTCATCTGTATACCACTCGTCTGTTCCTGATTTCCCGTTTGTCTCCGGCATCGACCCGTTTTGTCCTTTTAACCATGCTCTGATCTCCCGCTCCCAAAGATCCACTTCTGTGTTACGATCACGCTCTGATCCCGTGAGCGGCTTGCTTCCCTCGTCCAGCGAGCACCGGATCGCTGGCGTTTGTTTTCCTCTATATCTCAATAACCTTGAGTAAACATTACGCGTCTGGGTCCTCCTCCTATTCTGGTTCTGACAGTAACATGTCCGAAAAGTAATAGGAAGAAGCATATGCTTATTTAATCCTTCACCTTTGACTTCCTTAATAATTGTTTCTCAAAGCTGGATCTCCTCTGTATTTACATAAATCAAAAGACGCGAATCTACATGTTTACATGGACCAAAATCTTAAAAATACTGTATGCATTTCCAATCTTATCCATCATATTATGCTGTATATAAGGCGGACAGTACATTAATTGTATAATATCGATCGTAAACTGCTCAACTAACAATACAAATTAATTACGATTTAGATTGTTACAATTTACAATTACCAAACTAGAAAAGTTGGTAAAAAAAAAAGTAATGACAGTAAATCTTTAAAGTGACACTAATATTTGACTACTTGATGTCGCTGTATTAATTCGGTATTTCAAATTTCTGGCATATTTGGAGTATTTAGGTGTGCCTTATTGTCCGAAAAAATACGGTAAAATTTTACCACCGATATATAAGGCCATCTGCTGCCATCCCTATCAGTGTGGATAAACCTCCCTCAGGTCCCTTTCCTCACATGGTTTGTCTGTGCCTTGTCACAATCACATTTTACATCTATTGCTGTTTTTTTATTGTATTTCAACCATTGTGTATGTCTGTATTTTGTGCGTTGGGTTGTTTGCCGAGGATAAAGGAGATGTTATTTTCTTATTGTACACTGCATGTTTTATAAAGCACTTTGAATGCCAATCATTCCCTGAAAATTGCTTTACAAATACATTTGTTTTGACTTGATTATATGTTTAAGTGAAACTAAAACTAAACACACACAGCCTAGTTATTGAAGGTATGCACATTCGACACGGTTAGACTTTTAAAAGCCACATTTGAGTTTGAGATGCGTAACCACCCAAAATATGAGAAAACTGCGACCAGCAGCCTGGAAAACCATACAGTAGTTATTGTCGATTTTATTATTTGGATAGTTCCACGGTCAGTCAGTGGAAAGTCACAGTCTTGGCTGAAACCTTCCATTTAATTTATTGTCTTTGTCTACTGATCCATTTAATTTGGACTCCCTTGCCATTGTTCTTGACAACCCAAGATGAATGAGGTGCACGCTTGGAATTTATGCAGTAAAAGTGCAGAAAACCTGCCCAACTTATGTTCTCGTGTGTCTGCCAGAAACACGTGCAGCAGGCTCGTGCCACATTCAGCATTCTACAAAGGCAGCCTCAGATACCCCCCAGGAACACAAGCAATTAGAACTTGTGAGCATTTTTAGTTTTTGATGGCGGTATAATTGATGCGGTGTTTGTGCGCAGCTGAGAGTTTAATAGAAAAGACATTTGGATGACATTTGAAGTGTTTTGCCTGTTCGTTTCATTCTTTTTTGCAACACAGTAAACGAGTTCAAAACTCTTTTTAACAAGCATTCTGGTCCGTCTAAGTGCCTCTTTGCTGCTTTTCACTTTCTCCGTCGTACTAGACAACATTGCAAAATGGTTTGGCTTTCCACTCAACATGTTGCAGCTAATCCTTCCTGAGTTATCTCTTCAGCACAGGCACATTGTGAGTAAACTTATTATATGTATACACCGGTGTTCGTGTTAAACGGAGATAAGTTGCATTAGTAAATAATGGCTTTTTTGTTTTCTTTTGGTAGATGTGTGTTCAGGGCATATGGAAATGCGTCTCTGTCATGTGTGTAGTTTTTCAGTTCTCCACTTGGGGTGTATTCAAGTTAATAGAGAATAAGGGCTGAAACAAATGAAACAGCCAATATTTATGGATTTCAAATATGCCGATGACTTGTATTTTTAAAACAAAATGGAGGGCGAAAAATGACCACTGGATTCCAAGGGTTGGGGCTGCGACCATGTTGCATAACTGAAAGTAAAATCCAACCATTGTCACGTCCACAACAATTGGTAGACCGAATTGCGTACTGTTTCTCACAAGTTTATTGAGATAGAGAGAGGAAGGGCAGCGCCCGAAATCCGGTGCTCGCTAGACAAGGGAAACAAGTCGCTCTCGCACTCTGATTGTGATCCGAATACAGAAATTGATCTTCCGTAGCGAGCGATGACGGTGTCAGGGATGGAAAAAGAGGTCGGTAGCTGGGACAGGGAGAGCCAAAACGTGGTCGGAGTCTGAAACGAGTCGTAAGCCAGGACGCGAGAGTAGACGTAGTCGGGATCAAAAATAGGTCCAAGCAGGGACGGGAAAGCAGACGTGGTTGGGATCAAAAACAGGTCGTAGCCGGAGACAAACAGGAGCAAAAACGGGACAGGCGGGAGTCAGGGTAAAAAAATAAGGCTTGCCTTGTATCAACAGAGGTTCGCAGACGGACTGACAAGAGGGGGTTGACAGGACTGGGTTTAAGTATCGACAGGGAGCCAATCAGAGCCTGCAGCTGTTGGCGCCAATTGAGCGGGCACAGGTGATTCACATCGGTAATCATGACAACCATATTTTTCTTGTTTGCATTATTTTGTGACGTTTTCAAATGGAAAATGATGGTCAAAATGAATCTCAACAATCTTGGATAACTACAAAAGGGAGATTACTTTTACGACAGATATTTGTTCATATGGCACCCAAGCTCTGTTATTTCATATAAATCATCAAACGTCACACAGTGAAAAAAATGCACTGAAGAATTAGTTTACTTTTAGAGATCTGTTTTGGCAAATTTGTTTGATTTCTTGTCAAAATATATGGTGTGGCTCTCATAAAGAAAGCAAATCTAAATATTTTGCTTTCATGGCACTCTAGGTCAAAAGGTTCCCCAAACCCTAATCTAGAATTTGCTGTGTCAGTCAAGAATTTGAGACACGAAGCTTTCAACTGGACTTTTTGCATTCTTTAATTTCTTATATTTGTTTTTTCTCGTTTTTTACTTTCTCTTTTCAGTCATGTTGCAACGAACATCACATCACATAATCAACGAATCCCCTGGAAATAAAATAAAAAGATGACAGCTTGAAGCCAAAGGCTAAAGAGACCCGGCCCCAAAGCATGATCACATTCTCAGTCACAAATTGTTCTTGTCTCTCTTCTCAAAACCTCCTTCTATAGTGGATTTTAACTGGTTCATGTCGTTTTCTTTCCTTGCTTTTGAACGTTTACGTTTTAATTGAAGTGCAGGTTCATAAGAAAGAAGAAAATAAAACAGTAGCAGCAGAAAAAAACGAAACGTTTCAAAAGCGAAGAAGGGAAAACAAAAATTGAAGCAGGGTGAGTGGGGTCCCTCTCGTGAGACTCTGGAAAAAGAATGAATTTAATGTTGATTTTTCACTGTGTATTGTCTGTTGATTGCTGCCAGGTCATTCTTGAAGAGGAATTGACTCATGTGTGGCCTCTTTTAAAGGTATGTTTTTGGAGTTTTCCCTGTCCTCATTTAGGTTTCAGATCATGGGATGTTGGAATGGTGATTTGGTAGCCCTTCAAGACTTTGTGATTAGGGGCTACACAAATAAATATGACTTGACCTAGTTCAAATAAACCATTCCAAGTGGAAGGCAACTTTCAAGCACCGATAATTGTAAAACTCAGTTTAGTGTGCTGATTGGTCAAAATTACAGGGACATTTCTGTGATTGATTACAATTTCGACACTGCATTGATTTCACGGTGATTGGTCCAAGTTGTCGATGACAGCAAAGAAAAGTCTAGGAGGGTCTAGATAAGAAAAAGAGGGAATGACGTGCATGAAAGGACCAAACAAAGTTTTCTGCATTGAAGACTGGCCTTACGACACACTGTGGTGGATTTAAATATTTTTTTCTCATTTTATTATACTTTTTACAACTTTCTTTTAAGCTAGTAGCATTTACAATCCGAAAATAGTAGCTCAGGAGTCGGGAACGTTTTTGAGCCAAAGTGTCATAAAAGCAAATATATATATGTATGTATGTATGTATAAAAATTTGTTTTAATGTAAAAGAGCCACACCATATATTTTCAGACAAAAAACGCAAACCCTTTCTCCAGACAAAAGCTAATTTTTCAGCACATTTTATTTCACTGAGTGATGTTTAAATATTTGTTAAACTTTCTGAAAAAGATGATAATAATAATAATGCCAGAGCCTGTGTTCCATATATGAAAAAAAAAATTACCACTAGGAGGCACTAAATGATAATACACACCATTCCATGAGGAGTTTCAAGGCTCATTTTGTCCTAAATGTTGGTTTCAAAACAGGGTGCAAGAAGTTATTTTGTAGAAATGTCACAAAATACTACAAACAATAATGATATTGTTGTATTTACTTTCGGGGCAAATTGCACTGAACAAATAAGAAAGGGGAGTGCCTTTGCTTGCCGCACAGATCTGCCCACCTCTACCACTAACCCAATCACACTGCTCTGAGTGGTTTGCTGGAGTTTTGGGTGATTTTTCTGACCATTTGACTATGAAGCATCACAGACGAATGTGCTGATTAAAACCTCCAACCCATATGTACCAATAAAAAGACCCACATATGGCTCAGAGGCCAGATGTTACCGACCCCTGTTGTAGAGGGCATCACAGAGATCGGAACCTTTTTGACCCAAAGAGCCTTAAAAGCAAAAGTGTTTTGATTTTTTTTTGAGAGAGAGCAACCATATACTGTATTTTAGGACAAATCTCAGCAAAACACCCAAACCCAGACAAAAGCTGATTTTTAGTAGATTTTTTTAGCAATCATGAAATAATAATAATGCCAGAGCCTGTGTTCCATATCAACAAATATACCACTTTAAACCTGTCTCACACAGCTACTTGAGATCATTAAGGCTCAATTCTCCCCTTATTTCTTCGCAAATAATAGTCTCAAAACAAGGAGTAAGCAGAGGTTTTTTTTTTTTGGAAAGATGTAAAAAAAGTTGCAAACGAAAAGTGTATGGATGTAGTTCCTTTCGGCACAGTGGGCATGTGTGAGAAAGAGGGGGTTGTGCTGTGTTTCATTGTTCCGACCACACAGTCAAACTGTTCTGTGTGCTTCGCCAGTGTTTGTGGGTAACTACAGTGTGTTGTGAAGGTTTTTAATCATAATGTTTCTCAACATTATTTAATGAGCTTCCATACAAAAGATTCTTAAGCGATGTACAGCCAAAACTGTCATGATTTGGAGCATGCTTTCTGCAGCAGAAGTTGGGTCTCTCTTGTACAGCTACGTGGCAGAGTCAATGCAAGTGTCTATCAGAACCTTCTTTAATAGCACATAGTTGCAGTCTTCATCCAGGAAAATACACAGTGTCATACAGCAAAACTGGTAAAGAATTTCTTTCAAGGTGAAAATATTGAATTAATGGCATGGACTGCCCAGAGTCTTGATCTCAACCCAATATAGAACATCTAGAAAATCCTTGGTGACAAAGTTCTGGTCAAGAAACTCATTTCTATCACCGAACTGTGAGGAGGCTGGAAGAAGAGTGGACCAAAATCACACCAGAGCAGTGTGAGAGATTAGTGCTATCTTATGGCCGCAGATGTGCTGAAGTCATTCACAGCAGAGACCTGTACACTTCTCACTGACTTGAAACCTTCAGAATTGTTTTCCCATGCCAAAGTCCTTGTTCTTTAATTTTGATCAGTGTGTTCTCTAATTTTATTCAATGAATTTTCTGTATAATGTTTTTTTGTGTGTGAAATGCATTTGTCAATTTGTGAAAAAAGTGTTGCAGTAACATGATATAGAAACAATAAAATCTATCACCGGTGTTTTCTGTTAAATAAGAATTTTGAAGATTAGGTTTTAGGTTGGATTTGCACTACCTTATCGCATTACCTAGCAGGGAAACCGTTTATGACAAGCTGTCGTTTCAAGTGCTAACTTTGACGGTAACAGAAAGTGATCGGGCAGACATGTTTTAGCTCGGGAGGGAAAGTTTCTCAGAAACAGCAAAGTTCCAAATTGACAGAGATGTATGTCCTATGGGTGGTTCAAAATAGTTCATAATTTAAAGGGGCATCTCCAAATAAACATACTAGCTTCTCTCTCACGGTGATATAGTATACACACCATTAATAAATTTGAGTACCATATTAATGATCTTTTGGACCTGATCTAAATCAACCTTTTCCAAGCACAGGCAAATCCAATGTAGTATATTTTATATATTTAGGCTATGTAGCTTTAAATAAAACTGGATTTACATCACAAGCTGCAAGTCAAGATGGTACGTTTATTGAAAATATGAGTGAAACTGTGAATCAAAAATGCATTATTGTCTGCCGCTCTCAATGTTTGGTAAATCTGACAGCACATATTTGTATTACTATACCGAAATTGCAAAACACCAGAGAAAGACACACTAACATCAACACAGATTGGAAAGTAACGATAAAGAACTGAAGGAGAAAGGAGTCCAATCTGGAGGCGTAGAGTGTATTAAGGGTTAGGCAAATATCATGACAATATACTCAATAGTAAATAAAGTGCTACTAAAAAAATGTTTTTGGGGGGGCGGAGGCTTGTCAACTGTGTCCCCATTGTCTTTTTGTGAGTCTAGTACCAAGAATACCACGACAGAAATACCAATGAAATCACTGCAAAATGAATACAATACAGAGGGCCCTGCTACTTTGAGCTTCGGTAATTGCTGGTTCACTCAATAGCGTTTTTTTAAATGAATTTATTTGGTCTTTCTATTCATTAATATCATTGTATCATGCATTGTGTTTAACAGGGACAGATTAAGGAGGATGCTTTGTGTTGGGAGAGTGTGACTATTTGTATGCACGGACGAGATAGGCTGCTGTATAGAATAGAATAGACCTTCATCCTCATTGTTACAAAAAGGGTTGACAACGAAACGGGACGTGGCACTCCAGTTAAACATTTAGACTGTGAAGATAAAAGATGAAACAAAAGATGAGATAAAAAGACAAAAATAATTTGTATATAAATGAACACAAAATATTTACACAAGAAAGTGTGGACATGTAAAAGCAGAAGATATTTATATTGGGTGTTTACTTACAGGGGATCGTAGTAGTGTAGTATGTAGTAGTATGCTGTCAGTCATACAGCCGGGGACACACACAGTCAACTTCTCCGAATCAAAACAAAGGAAGGAAAGACTGGCGGTTGCTAGCTTCAAGCAACTCTTTACATCTAAAAAAACATAATCAATTGAATAGGACATTAGGGAAAGTCGAAAGAACGGAAAGAAATGCTAATTGCCAGCATTATTCGGGGTTCAAAAAGTAACTCGAGCTATGGCTAAGAGAAAGCAAGAGTGGTGCTGCTGGTGTGGCCTTCTACTAATGGTTAGGCTAATAACTCTCTGAAGCCATGTCTATAGGCCCTCTATCTTGCTAACGCCAGGTACATTCGCCATTAAATGAATAATTTGGAGCCACACGGTTGTGTTTTAGCCATCGCAGGGATCTGTCTCCATCTGAGGACACCCAATTGTAGAACACAGCTAGCCGGCCCCTCTCTAAATTGCTTTTCCTACACTGAAAGAAGAAGCCCTCAATTCACTTTTGTATAATGACAATCAAACCATTCATTCAACTGCTATTATGTGTTGTGTTATTAGTTTTAAATTCATAATTGTTTTTCCTTGCTTCAGTCGTATACTATCAGTCTATACATTATCTCGAGGTAAGTTTAACCCTTGGGGGCTCTTGTGAACGCTATTTCGCATGTTTTTACTTTTCAACGGTGGTTCTTGTCCCCATTATCCGCGAAAAACGAAATATCTCTGTATTCAATAACAAATTTAGGGACCTACTGTAAGTAAACAACGTTCATTTTAATGCAGAGGCACATAATGAACCTCCCAAACGATGTAAAGGCTGAATGTAAAATCTTCAAGAGGAACACATGGCCTATTATATCATATTCATGAAGGAGCCAGTGTATCTTACGCAACTGTTGCGGTTTGAAGGAGATTGTAGCAATGTCTTTCCCTCCCGAGACAATGTTCTCCAAAACAAAGAAGATCACTTCTGACAGGAGAAACAGGATCAGCTCCTCAAAGCACAGACAGTTAACTTCACAAAAGTTATCTGGATGCTATCTGTAATGGTTGTCTGGATATATACGTAT
Organism: Urocampus carinirostris; assembly: GCF_059441175.1. Classification (NCBI taxonomy): domain Eukaryota; kingdom Metazoa; phylum Chordata; class Actinopteri; order Syngnathiformes; family Syngnathidae; genus Urocampus; species Urocampus carinirostris. Next base: position 6,736,082 of record NC_142363.1, read on the forward strand.
TAGTTAGGAGCAGATGTAGGCCGTCAGGGCCAGCAAGGTCATCCCTGCCGGCTTGAAAAAAAATCTGAAATATGTAATGTTATTTATTTTTCGCCCATCAAACCCAAATGTAATAATTCAAAATGTTCAACTTCCTTTAATTGCTTCTCTCTGGTTGTGCTGCTTTCATATTAGTGCCTTCATATTTAATCACATTTTAACCATTAGTGGTTGTCAGGCTCAACAGACTACACAAAAAATCCTTTACGCCGTGTAACCTGACCTCAGTCTTCGAGAAAGCTGTTAGTTTAACCAATTAGATTTCGTGTTGGCATATGAACGCTGGCTAGCAGACGGTAGTAAACATCACCCATTTCACGAACTATGACTGGCTGGGAGGCAGTAATACAGCAAAGCGATTGCGCCAACAGCTGTTAAATTTAAAGAAACTCAGCTGCAAAAGGAAATATATAATATAATATGATCTCATCTCATCTCATTAGCTACACCGCTTATCCTCAGTAGGGTCGCGGGGGTGCTGTAGCTAGACCTAAGATTTATGGCCCGAGCCCGAACCCGAACCCGAGGCAATTTCGGGCCGGGTCGGGCCTGAAATGTCAGTCATACGGTCGGGTCGGGTTCGGTCCTGCTTTTTTTTTTTTTTTTTTTTTTAATTAATTAATAATTATAAATATATGTTCATTAAAAATATATACTTAAACTATGTATGGATACTAGACCAAGGAATACTTGTTATAAAATAAATAATTTGGATAAAACGGAGAAGGAGCTGTAATTGCTTTTAACGGAGCCAGAGCATGCTCTGCTCTGTGCACGTGACGCGCGGGATCCAATGCAACCAGGGTTTCATTCACAATAAAAAAGACATTACATACGGATATTATAGTAAATCAAATAAATATTATTTGTGTACAATTAGTTGTGATTGTGGAAATCATAGCGTACAGTGACGTTGGTGACTTTTCCATCCGCATTAACAAACGCATTTTGTAAAATACGATCGCGCTTTATTGTTTAAATAAACGCGTTATATAGACTAGGATCTCCCAATTGTTATAATTAGCTCGCTTTATTGTTTTAATAAGCGTTTTATATAGAATACGATCGCTTTTGTCGGAAGCGTACATTGACGTTGGTGACATTTTCATCCGCGTTAAAAAACGCAATTTGCAGAATAAAATCACGCTTTATTGTTTAAATAAACGCGTTATATAGACTAGGATCTCCCAATTATTATAATTAGCTCGCTTTATTGTTTTAATAAGCGTTTTATATAGAATACGATCGCTTTTGTCGGAAGCGTACATTGACGTTGGTGACATTTTCATCCGCGTTAAAAAACGCAATTTGCAGAATAAAATCACGCTTTATTGTTTAAATAAACGCGTTATATAGACTAGGATCTCCCAATTATTATAATTAGCTCGCTTTATTGTTTTAATAAGCGTTTTATATAGAATACGATCAGGGGGGGGGGAATTTGCATAGGAGTCGGAAAAGGGCACAACACGTCAACACCCACTCAATGAAAGTGCTGCGCTAAAATCTTAAGGACGTACTACTACTGCTGCTGTGGATTATGGCCCAATGATCAAGTCGTCAAAATGACGGACGCCCTTAAATGTTTTCGCTACCTCAAAAAAAAAAAACCGTCAATGACAGATTGTCGCTTAATGTAACATCTGCAGTGCAGACACAGAAATATAAAAGATGTAAATGTTTATACAGTTTTATTTAACTTAGGCCTAGATGTTGTAACAAAAGGCAGAGTTTAATTTGTTATCATAAATCACCCCTCCTTATAAATAAAATATGTAATTTCGGGCCCCTTTCGGGCCGGGCCAGCAAATCCAGTTAATTAGTCGGGCTCGGTCCGGGTCGGGTTTAATACCCCTCGGGCCTGCGTCGGGCTCGGGTGCTTTTTTTTGGCCGGATCTTACCTCTAGCTGTAGCCCATCCCAGCAATCATCGGGCAGTGGGCAGGGGACGCCCTGAACTGGTTGCCAGCCAATCGCAGGGCACACAGGGACGGACAACTCGCTCGCTCATTCACACCTAGGGACAATTTGGACCGGCCAATTCACCTGAAATGCATGTCTTTGGAATGTGGGAGGAAACCGGAGTGCCCGGAGGAAACCCACGCAAGCACGGGGAGAACATACAAACTCCGCACAAGTAGGCTGGTAGCTGGATTTGAACCCACACAGGAGGTTCCCAAGACCTTAGAACTGTGCCACACACGCGCTAACCACTGCGCCGCCGTGCTACCTTATAATATGATACAATATAATATAATATAGTGGGCGGCATGGCAGATGGGTGATTGGTGCACAGCCCCACGGTGCAGAGGTTCAAGGTTCAAGTCCTGCTACTGCAGCCTCCCCGTGTGAAGTTTGCATGTTCTCCCTGTGCCTGCGTGGGTTTTCTCCGGGCAATCCGGTTCTCTCCCACATGCCAAAGATATGCATGTCAGGTTAATTGGACGGTCCAAATTGTCCCTAGTTGTGAATGAGCGAGTGAGTTGTGTGTATTTTACACATTTTCTAAGGGGAGGCCTAGGCATTTCCAAAAGTGGGCATTTGGAGATGACAGGAACAAAAATCCTGCAACTGTGTATTTTACTTAAGCCAATTTTTGTTAACATTTTGATTAAGTTATAAATGTTTGCCTTCTTCTTCTAGAAGTCAATCAATGATTGTGCACACTTGCTCATAATAATGGTGAGTAAAAATGGACTGTGAAAAAAAAGCCTGCCATTGGTCGAGAGTGGTGTCAATCAAAAGATCAGAGGCTAACAGCCTTATTGGAAATATTGTTACAAGTCTGTTCATTTGAGTTTCCTCCGGGCACTCCGGTTTCCTCCCACATGCCAAAGACATGCATGTCAGGTTAATTGGCCGGTTCAAATTGTCCTTACGTGTGAATGAGCAAGTGAGTTTTCTTGTCTCTGTGTGCCCTGCGACTAGCTGGCAACCAGTTCAGGGTGTCCCCTGCCCAGTGCCCGAAGATAGCCGGGATGGGCTCCAGCACCCCCGTGACCCTACTGAGGATTAGCAATGCAGATAATGGATGGATCTATGGATAATGTCATATAATATCTCATCTCATCTCATTAGCTGCACCGCTTATCCTCAGTAGGGTTGCGGGGGTGCTGGAGCCCATCCCAGCAATCATCGGGCAGTGGGCAGGGGACACCCTGAACCGGTTGCCAGCCAATTGCAGGGCACACAGGGACAGACAACTCGCTCGCTCATTCACACCTAGGGACAATTTGGACCGGCCAAACCACCTGAAATGCATGTCTTTGGAATGTGGGAGGAAACCGGAGTGCCCGGAGGAAACTCACACAAGCACGAGGAGATCATACAAACTCCGCACAGGAAATCCGGTAGCTGGATTTGAACCCACACAGGAGGTTCCCAAGATCTTAGAACTGTGCCGTACACGCGCTAACCACTGCTCCGCCGTGCTGCCTGTCATATAATATGATATATTATAATATTCTAATTATATGGCACAGCGTTTTCGTGCTTAGTGCATCAGCCCCACAATGTGGCAGTCCGGGGTTCAATTTCAGCTACTGGCTTTCACATGCACAGTTGACTTGTTCTCCCTGTGCCTGTGTGGGCTTCCCCCGGGCACTACGGTTTACTCACACTTTCTAAAAAAAAAACGTAAATTTTTTGGATTGGCAGATCGAAGTTGTCCTTGGCGTGAATGAGCGAATGAATGGTCTGTCTCTGTGTGCCCTGCGACTGGCTGGCAACCAGTTCAGGGTGTCCCCTGCCCACTACCCTAAAACGGCTGGGATGAGCTGAGAGGATAAGCAGTCAGAAAATAGATGGATGGATGAATGCTTATAATGCTCATATAATTATAACATATAATATCACCCTGCAACACAAACTCAAGGGGGAGCTATGAAAAACATAAATAAACGTTCTTAGCTGTTAAGAGTATCAGCACTATATATTTTTTTTCCTCCTACTCTGATGACATGTTTCAGGAAGCACTGTCAATTTTGCCGAGCTCATCAACCTGCTCTCTGTAAGCCATCTACGACTTTCACAGACTTTTTCCAGAGAACATACTACTAAAAGGGTTTCATGTATTATGCTGGATAAGCGTTTAATTTGAAAATATGGATTTGACATTGTTCAGAAGGTATAATGAATGTGATTCGTGTGGTCTTGCAATAAAAGTCTGCTTATAAATTAAGGCTTTCGCTGAACAAGGTGTTCGTTTTTGTTATCTGCTATGTAACACAGAATATTTAATAATCCTAGTCATAAAAGTGGCAAATTTATGGTTTTTGCCCTGGAACGGAAATACGCGTATTATCATGAGGCAGACGAGTGAGAGCTCCTCTGCACGTCTTCAGTTTTTCTTTCGTGCGGCTACTGCTCCATTGAGCACATATCGTGCAGTAATTGTGCAGTAAAATGTAATTCAACATGACAGAGGAAACTCTACAGGGGTAAAAGGAATTAAATGTTTAGCATCCGATATTTTTAGACAGCCTCTGCTCGTAAGTGAAGCCCACTGTGGGTGTGTGTGTTATCAGCTGGAAAACATTGCCTTTCCCAGACTAATAAAATAATATGTAGAGGAAATAGCACCACACCTATTTGAAACCCTCACTCTATTTTGAAGATTTTTTCGAGATTGCTAATGAGATCATTTGGAGCATTCCAAACAATTTTGTTGCTATCTATTTGTATTTAAGTGTGAGCTAATGTAGATCAGTGGTTCTCAACTGGTTTGACTTCAGGACCCATCGCCCTGCCTTAATTAGAAGAAGCACATTCCACTTCCTAAATTTATTGAATCAAAGGAAGTTTAAACCAGAGACAATATTCTTTAGTTGCATTACAAGTAAAACCAAAAGGACTTTAAGAAATAATAGACTGGTTGTGCGCCATTAGAGCATCACCTTCGTTGAGGCACGAAAGCATTTTAGAGTGTCTTTTTTGGCAAGGTCATTTACCTCTAATGTGACATACCTGATTGATTGTGAAGGATTGTGATTCTGGCCAAATATTTTCTGGACTGGGAGAGCAGAATGTCTTTCTGGGGAAACTACTGAGTGAGCAAAACCAAAAGTGCCAAATCAGCTTTGTTGACAGTTTTCGCATTTGAGGTAACCTACCCGACTACGTGTAAAACTTGTAGTTGGTATTCAATGCCATTCTCTTCTGGAAGAGGAGTATGCCTTTCTAAAAACCTGCTGACTTAGCAAAACCAAAAGTGCTGAGTCAGTTTGATCTAGCATTTTCTTTTCTGGAGTAACCTACTTGCTTGCTTTTGAGAGATTGAGATCATGGCCAAACTTGTTCTGGCATGGGTGAGTAGAATTTCTTTCTGGGAATGCTACTTAGTCAACACGACTAAAAATTCCAAGTGATTTTATTCTATATTCAGATATTCAATTTTGTTCTTTTTAGGGAAAGATTCTTGGTCAACAAACTCAAAAGTAGTAAGTCAGCTATTCTGGGTCATTTTCCACATTTAGGGTAACCTATTTGACTGCTTTTGAAAGATTGTGGTAAAATCTAAACTCCGCCCCCTTTTTTGGGGTAGAGAGAATCAAAAACAGGCAGATACGAAAACATCACCACTCTCATTTTGGTCGTGGATGAAATTTTTCCTTCAATTCTCAATTAGCTGCATTTTTAATGAAATACAAATGCTTCACTATAGTTGCACAAACATAAAGAGCAAAAGTGCAACACTTTTGTTGGGCCCGGCATCTCTTTTTCTGTTCTGTCCATCAAAAAAATAACCTACACTTGTACAGACGCAATACATTATCCCTGAACGCATTGTATGCTGTGAGCGGGGACCGACAGAGCACACCTTTGTTTCGCCCACCTATAATGCAATGCAGGGTTGTGGCTCCAATCCGTTATCCCTATTCAACTTTTGCTGAGAGCTAGGCAGAAAGAAAAAAATTGTGTCATGCGTGGACGCTATTGTTTCCTGTCTTTTCAGCTTAAAATGAACAGCACCTGTGTGGCTGCGAACAATTGCTCCCAGTTGCATATTGCTCTAAGCAGGGGCTGGCAGATTACATTTTTGTTGAGAGGCATGATGTTCTGGCAGGTTAATGGTCGCGATCCATTATCCCCAAATGACTTTTGCTGAGAGTCAGGCTGTGAGAGCATATTTGAGTGATGTGTGGTCATTTTTTCGTTATTTTTTTCTGCTTATAATAAACAGCACCTGTTCCGCCCTGAGCCATTATCTCGGTTTGATTATTACTGCGAGCTAGGGCAGATTGCATTTTATAAATGAGGGCAGTGGGGCTACTTGGTAGATTTTCACTTATCACGAGGGGGTTGTACTCCCTATTAACCACGATAAACATATCTGGATTTTGCCATGCTTAACATGTGTACAAACTCTGGGTTGTGAAACAGTGGTTGTCAACTTATATTTGCAGGGCATTATCGCCATCTACTGTCAAGGAGTGTAATCGACCCTCGGTTATTTTAGTTTTCTTTGTATTTATTTTTGCCAAGCAAATGCCCGAAATCCACTTAAACCACTTATCTGGAATACAATGTGCAAAAAAAAACAAAGTGCCCTATGGTGACTATTTACAACCAAAAAGTAGAAAAGGAAGATTATCACCAATTAATTATTGATATATTACCAATAAATTCATGACCCTTTAAGGGCAAATTTGTTGGAATTAAATGTATTTCTACAAATATGAGTCATTATTTGAGGGGTTGGTATTTACTAGTATTCACTTTAAGGTAGACATGTCCAAAGTCCGGCCCGGGGGCCAAATGCGGCCTGTGGTCAATTTTCATCTGGCCCGCAGCCTCTGTCATGGAATCAATAACACCTGGCCCGCGTATAGAATTATGCAGCGCTGTTACCTGCGTGTTCCAAGTGCTGCTATCTAGAGGCTCAAATAGGAACAGCAAATTAGTACGTGAGGCCCCCCCAATTTTCCAAAATGGAGGAAAGTTGACTGCGAGTGCCGACGGTTCAAGGATGGGTGGAAATTGGACTATTTCTTCACTGAAATATGTAACAACTGTGTCTGCCTCATTTGTAAAGAGACAGTGGCTGTTTTTAAAGAGTTCAATGTGAAGCGACATTACCAAACAAAACATGCTGGCGCATATGACAAGATCACTGGTAATGAACGCAGCGAGAAACTGAAACATCTTGAAGCTTGCTTAATCTCACAGCAGCAATATTTTACAAAAGCTTGAGTGTCAAACAAGAATGCTACAAAGGCTAGTAACAAGGTAGCAGCGCTGATCGCAAAGCATTGCAAACATTTTACCGAGGGTGAATTGATCAAAGACTGTGTGATGACAATTGTAAAAAATATCTGTCCTGAGAAGCAGCAAAAGTTTGCCAGAGTCTGCCTGGCCCGTAACACTGTGGCGCGCAGGAATGAGGAGGTGTCATTGGATATCAAAAGACAATTGGGAGTCAGAGGAAAGGAGTTTGACTTTTTTGCACTAGCTTGCGACAAAAGCACAGACACCTCTGACACTGCTCAGTTACTTATTTTTTTGAGAGGAGTGGACAACGAAATGAATATTACTGAAGAACTACTTCACCCACAGAGCCTGAAAAACCAAACAAGAGGAACCGATGTATTCTCTTCTGTTTGCGCTGCCGTGGATAACATGAAACTCCCGTGGAATAAAATTTTTGGGATAATTATGGATGGCGCGCCATCCATGACTGGCAAACAAAGCGAGATTCATGCGAAATATGGAGATGTTGTCTAGCACAATGACGTGAGATGGCTCAGTTGGGGTTCTGCACTGTCACGCTTCTACTCACTTAGGCAATAAATCAGTGAGTTTTTGGCTGAAAAGGACAACTTATGGGAGAACTAAGTGACCCTATTTGGCTGGCTGATTTGGGGTTTCTAGTCTACATTACAACGCATCTTAATGTCCTCAACACCAGTCTCCAAGGACCAGATGCAGTCATAAGCCAACTATGTTCACATGTTAAGGCCTTTGGAATCAAGCTGCAACTGCTTGAAAGACACCTGTTGTCGACCCAGCCCAGTACTGGGCACTTTTCCAACGCTGCAAGAAATCATGGCCAGATTCCCACAGAGCGATGTCAGTGTGCAAACAAGGAGGTACGTGTCAGATCTTTGGCTGAATAGTTTAAACAACGCGTTCAGGACTTTGCAGCAATCTAGAAGGAGATCACTCATTTTTCCTCACCTTTCTCCATGGACACAGATGATGTTCCAGACCGTTTGCAGCTGGAAGTTATTAAGCTGCATTGTGACGCAGAAATCCGTGGTCAGCACCAGCAGCTTACTCTCGCCAACTTTTACCGACAGCTGAATAAGCACAGGTTTCCAGAGATTCGAGCATTTGGTAAGAAAATGCTAAGCTTGTTTGGGTCGACGTATTTGTGTGAGAAGACATTCTCGGTTATGAACTTAAATGAGAGCCATGTGAGGACACGGCTATCGGACTCTCACTTACAAGACATCTTGCGCATCAATACTACTGCCATTGAACCAGACCTGGCCTTTGTCCTGCACTCCAGATCTCATTTTCACCCTTCACACTAATGCAGACAAGTCATAATTTTTCATTGAAGGTGTTCATGTTTGTTTATCATTCTGGAGTGAAAGCCTGCAGGGTTGGACTGGTACGCACGAAGCGAGCTACACCGCTAGTGCGCACATCACCACCGCGCGTCCTCTCCTTGGGTCGCCAAGCGAGAGGGAGAGAGAGATGTGCCAATCAACATTTATAGTTACTGTCATATTTTAAATGAGCCCTGCACTTGTTGATAGGACAATTTCTCTGTTATTGTGTTTAAAAATTCTGTAAATATTAAACTGCCATGGTGAGATATTTTTTTTATGTTTCAAATGTAATTTGCACCCAAGAGTACAATTACTTCTCTTCAACTGTTAGAAAAAAAAGTTAATTAAAGTGTTAAAAAAGTGAAGTTAGGTGAATATTTAATTTCAAATTTCAATGTCAATTGAATTTTGATATGCATGTTTCAAATGAACCAAAACATATGCTTAAGATAGCTGAAATTAAAATAAAAAACGAATGTGAAACACAGAACGGCTCACTGAAATGTATTTAAATTAATTGCTGTTATATGTAAAGAACGCCCGCCAAGGATGCCCTCCCTGCAATTTTAACACACCAAATCTGGCCCCCTTTGCAAAAAGTTTGGACTCCCCTGCTTTAAGGTAATGCAACTCATGTTTTAAATAAACAAAAATACACTAGAAACAACAATACACCATTTTCTTCCCCATCTCTTGCTTCCTTGTCCATGATAATGCGATTTGGTTTTGTTTTCATGTTTTAGTGTAGGACTCTGTGAACTTTTCTTCAAGGTTTGTCATAAATATGATGACTGTTTTTAGTGGCATTGTTATAAGTGACTTTAAAAATTGCACTTCGATATGATAGTTCATGTATTTTTTGTTCTAATCAATATTCAATATAAAAAAAGTGGATTTTGTTTATCCGAGCTTTTTTTGTGGGAAAAAAAAACAATTTTGACTAGAGATCTTAGGTCCAGTATATAAAAGGCACAGTTGTACCTAGATTTTACAGGCAAGGTGTCACACCAATTGACCCTGTTTTGACTGTACATTGCCAAAGAATTCTTTATATGGAAGCTTATCAAACAATGTATGTTCACTGTTCAGTTTATGATTAAATCCAAACAACAAACTATAATTACCCACTAACGCTATACAAGCACCCACAGTTTGATTAGGTGAGGTATAGGGCTAGGCGGAGCTATACAACACAGTACGCTCTCCTCTCTCTCATGAGCGCCCACAGCGCTGAAGAGATCTACACACAGAAACTTTTTGTTTGCAGTTTTTTGAATACTCATTTACAAAATAAAAACTTTGCTTGCACCTTGTTTTGAGACTATTATTTACGAAAAAAATGAAGGTCAAACTGAGCCTCAATGATCTTAAGTTCCTCTTGGGGAGAAACAAATTTAAAGTGGTATATTTGTTGATATGGGACATGGGCTCTGGCATTATTCTTATTTCATAACTTTTATCAAATCATTTAATATCACACAGTAAACTACAATGCACTAAAAGTAAGGTTTTGTCTGGTGAGCGGATTTTGCTGTTTTTGCTTAAATTAGTTTTAAAATACATGGCGTGTCTCTCTCTCCTAAAAAAATATCAAAATATTCAGCTTTTATGGCCACAATTTCTCAGTGTGATGTGCTAAATGAGGTTTGCCTTGTGTCGCTATATTTTATTATGAAAGTGATTTTCAGAATTTAAAAAAGCAACATATATAGTGTTGTATAAAACAGCTTCACATATTTGGGAACATTTTATCAATGCCTATTATATTTATTTATATCACCACTACTTTTGTATTGATTGCATTGCAAAATAAGCTAAACGTTCACTTCGACTAACGTTTTTAACATAAGTAAAACTGATCAGGCAGATACAGATAGAGTGATAAGAACAGGAAAGCACCATCTTCATTGCATCCATTTAAGATTTTACAAGGCACTCTTGCAAGAAACTTTAATTCTGCGCCAGTCCTATCGTAACTTCACCTTCTTCTAAGTGAAAGCGATAGGGCAGATTCACATAGCGTGCGGGAGCGACGGCGCCGTTGACTCAAAATAGACTGATAATATATTCATTGAGGCTCAGGCACAAGGAGTCCTCCGTCAAAAATAGAGAGTGAGCCCGGGAAGAAAGAGTTGAGTTTGGATCAGTAGAAAATAACAAATACATACCAGTGGAGCCTCTCAATTAGCTCCAGTGTTCCTCAGGAAACAAAGACTGTACGCTATTCGAAAGGTTGACCTTGCTACTGGTGACATTTATATTCTCAACTCTGCAAATCATTGTCATGACGTAAGTTGCTTGTCGTGCACATGCGATCTTTTATGGTGTTCCAAGTGTCGCAAATTAAGAAGGTAAACAAATATTTAAACAATCGATTGACACATTATATTGAAAAGGAGACTTTAATCTTTTAAACTCGTCTTGCCTTCTAGGAGCACCACATGCGTGCTAAAAAATGTATTTGGAAAATGGACGAACGACATTTGAGCTAATCTGAAGGTTGACTACAGAACCATTTAAAGTGAATTTTCAGTTTTTCAAAATTCAGCATACTTTGGTAAAGACAGAGGAAATGTAAATAGAACACAATACAAAAATAAGGATAACAAAGAAAAATAGGTTAAAAACTTGGCTGGCGCCAGTAAGAAAGAAAAACAACATAGTTGACTTAATATTTACCATATATGGAACTTAAAGCAACTGGGCTTTATTGACGTTTGATTCAATAACCTAATCGATACCTTATAACCATTGGGAAGAACTTTGGTTTCAGTGCGTTGATGTTACCATAGTAGCGGGTCTGAGGGTCTGGGCGTGTGTGAATATTTTCAAGACCTGGTTGGGATCAGGACGTAGCTTTGTTTTGCTCCTGAATGTCCCGAGGGGCACTTTTACAAGCATATGTTATATGCTATCTTTTGGCCCAATAGTGAAGGAAGAATCACTCAATGTTCTATGTTTCCCTTACACCCTGTTGCCACTAGACAACCCAATAACTTTAAGCGATTGAACTAGAACTAACCTAGGATTCAATGAAGATGTTCTGACATGGTTTCATCATTTTTCAACATTGCAAACAGGTTATATCTCAACAATAAGTTATTTGTGTACATGAACACAATAATCTGGGTCCTGTGGAGTCCAGCTTGGGGAGGGGGGAAAGAGAGAGCAAAAGCTGCAACCGGGGAGAATTGTTTAGCAGGGGGCTAAGTTAGTGTATGTGTACTCACCTACCTCCCCTGCAAAGTGAATGCTGTCCCAAATTGAATTACCTTACACCAATTACTTCAATTAAAAAGTAACTCAGTTACCCCCCAGATTACTGACACCAAAAAGTAGCACGTTACTCCGAAAGAACCATCTAGTTACAAATAACTGTACAGTACATACAAGCAAAGAAGCCAACCCCCTAAAACTGCTTTAAAATAACTATATAATAAATTAAATATAATAAAATGTCTACACAAACCTGTGGAGGCAGTGAACTCTTCATACAGTATTTCTTGGCTTGTGCAATCTTGAGAGCTTGCAAACACTCAATAGACATTTTGTTTCCCGGCTTCAATCTATTAGAAGATTTCCCTCTCTGTTTATGGGTGCTCTGCACGTTTTTTTTTCTCCAGGGATGGTAATTTGCACAAACATAATTTTACAAAGTAATAAAAAACAAATTTCAGCACACGTTTACCATACATTCTGTGCTTATGTTTGCCTCATTGATTTTCCGTTGTTTTATTGTTACTGTATAAGCCACACACCCTCCCTTGGGGATGCCTACCATTCGCTACTGCTGACACATAACCTAAAATGAGCATTTTAGGTTGACCCAAATATTTTGAGTATTTCATTTTGTAGTTGTAGATTCAGCTTGGATGCGAGTTTATATGGTAGGGAGAATATCTCCATGATATGAATTCAGCATTCTTGTACTGTGTTAAGACAGGATATCGCCATAACTGAATTCAGTTGTACTTTGCCGGTAAATATAAGCACGACCAAATTTTAATGATGTTGGTGGCAGATCGAGGGATTATGCGACAATGTCAAAGATTCAGGAGTGTCTTAACACTAAGAGGACTTTGTGAAAAATAATCTGCATTTAAAGAGTAGCGGAATAATGTCGTATTACAGGAGCTTTACATTATTGTTTAATGATGCGTTACCTTTCTCGTTACAGAGACAAGCTGTTTCCTTCTAACACGTTAGTCCTAATGATAGTGAGAAAAATAAATATTTTCACCTCCCAGTAGGTCAATAAAAAATATTCCATTATTCTTTTGTATTTACAAAATATTCTCCAGGGTAGCATTACATGCAGAGCATTTTTTGTGTGTATAGTTTTATGGGCACTTTATTTAGTGTTTCCCCATTAGTCTTGCTAAACCTTGTAGGGAATTGCTGCAGATAAAAAATAAAATAAACTGTGTGCTTTTAGTCGTTCAACATATACTATACCCGTATGTGCTTAAGTGTGTTCTTGAGTGTCAAAACCGCTTTCCTTTGCTGATGCAATGGTTGAACAATGCTTCTTTTAGAGGGACAGTGTGTGTTATTTGACCACTAGATGTTGCTGTAATGTGTAATACAACAAAATACGAGTGCCATACAGCACAAGGAAGAGTGAAAACTATGGCGACTTAAAGTCACCCAAAATGCACCAATTCAATTCCAATTTTTTTTGCTCAGCCTTTTTAAAGGTTTCAGGTACTTGTAGCAGCAAGATGGCAGACTATCATGTCAGCTTCCTTTTAGGTGATGATTGTGTTATGTTAGATACATGCTGGTTTATTGAGCTAAAAAACATAAAAAAAACAAGTTAATATTACACTTTATGTATGTTGGCATATTATTGAAATCAGTCTTGTATGTTTTGATGATTGACGTTTCTTTTGCCGCTAGCGGGCACTCGATACTGTCCTTTGTCCCTTTAAGGTCTTAAGGGGTGTTTGTACTGCCACCTTTACTGTAAACTGAAAATCCAACTGTGCCTTTCATATACTGGACCTAAGTCCGAGAGACATGAGTCAAGCAGTTTTTGACATGCTGTCTGAAGCGGGGAAAAAGTGTTCAGATTCCAAGCAGAGGGTTCACTACTCTACAATAATATATTGGGTTTTCAAATTCCCAGTCCATGTTTTGTGAGTTATTTACTCCCAGCTGTTGATGAAATGAATTAATATAAGGCTAAGATGTTGCACAATTGTCAGCAAACCAGTGTGTTGTCATCACGTTTTTTTGTGTGTATACATTCTAAAAATCCTTAATTCGGACATCACTGGGCTAATGTGTAAAAATAAATACAAACACTATACACAAAATTACAAACTGTTTTCAAACCAATGTTGAATTGAAAGGCCATTGCATTTATTTTTTGACAACACAGTGCACTGCCAATGATCAGACTAGACCAGAGTGCTCTGACTTTTTGACCGTGACTGAGCCGATTCGAATTGTTCTGTCACTTCAAAGCAGTGGTTTTGCCATCAACACTGTGTTGGTGGAGATGGGGTGCAGAATACATAGAAGACCTCCTCAATCCCAATAACACGTCCTCCTCTGAGGAAACAGCACCTGGGGTGGGCCCTCATATCTCTGGGGTTGAAGTCATTGAGGTGGTTAAAAAGGTCATTGGTGGCAATGGACCAGGGGTGGATGAGATACCCTGGTGTTCATTAAGGCTCTGGATCTTGTGGGCGTGTCATGGTTGACACTACTCTACAAAATTGCGTGAACATCGGGTACATAATCATTTGACTGGCAGGCTGTAGTCTTGGTTCCCCATTTCAACAAGTGGGTCTAGAGAGTCTGTTCCAACTACATGGGAATCACACTTTTCAGCCTTCCTGGCAAGGTCTATTCTGGGTACTGGAGAGGAGGGTACGTCAGGATATCAAATCTCGAATCAAAGAGGAGCAGTGTGTTTTTCGTCCAGGCTGTGGAACAGTTGACCGGCTCTACACACTGTCCAGGTTCCTGGGAGTTTGCCTATCTTGTACATTTTTTTTGTGGACTTGTAGAAGTCATTCGACTGTGTCTTTTGTGGAGCCCTGTGGGGGGTGCTCCGGGAGTATGGGGTACCGCACTGTCTCATCAGGGCTGTGTGGTTATTCTATGCCCGGTGCCAGAGTTTTGTCCACATTGCCGGCAGAAAGTGGGATGCTTTTCCAGTGGGAGTTGAACTCCGCCAAGTCTGCCCTTTGTCACCAATTTTGTTCACTTTTATGGACAAAATTCCTTGGCACAGCCTTGACAAGGAAGTGATCCAGTTTGGAAGCCTAAGCATTTCAGCTCTGCTTTTTGCAGATCATTTGGTGTTGTTGGCTTCCTCAAGCCATGATTTTCAGCACTCATTGGAGCGGTTCTCAGCCGAGTGTTAAGTGGCACCTCCAAGTCTTCAGCTGGAAAATGGTGGCATGCTCTCTCCAGGTCAGGGGTGAGATGTTTCTCCGAGTGGAGGAGTTCAAATATCTCTGTATTTTGTTCACGAGTGAGGAATGGATGGAACAGGAGATGGACAGATGGATCCTTGCAGCTTCTGCTGTCATGCGGACCATGTACCGGTTTGTCTTGGTGAAAATTGGAGCTGAGCCAAAAGAAGCCCTCATTTTACCGGCAAAATGTGTTAAAATATACTATGATGCTGTATTGAAGGTGGACCCATGTGAGGGAAGCAGGAACTAAGGTGCTCAATAAGAGGGATTTTATTTAACAACAAAAGAGGTACGAAGTAGTAAACAAACAAGTGATCACAAAACAACAAAATATCCAAACAAAATAAAACGTGACAAAAATCCAAACCAGAAACAAAGACCCGAAAATGCAAACGGAAAAACAATGAACAAAGTCACGAACCAGTAGGCACAAAACTACTAACAAAATGTCCAGACACAAAACAGCAAACAAATAAAACAATACAGGTAACTGTGCAAGAATGACAGAGGAAATTAAAATAGCCCTGTTTGCGTTCCAGAATTTCATTGAAAAGGGTCAGGATAATTGGAATATTGGTCATTGGATACTGGACTGACCTGTCCCCAGTTCCAACCCGCTTGGCACCCTCTGGTGAATGGGGGTGTACCAAACCCTAACAAATGCACTCAAAATAATCAAAATGATCTGCCATGGGGCAACATTTTTTAAATGTTTGCATTGTAATTGTCAAACAAGTCGGCACGGCTATCCCTCTGCATTCTTTTTTTTTTTTTTTTTTGTCCTTTTCCCGATTTTTAGTAGTCATCAGGTGACCAAACCCCCAATTCCAACCCCTGATGCCTAGCGCCAAGCAGGGAGGCAATAGGTAACGATGTTGTAAGACTTAGGTATGACTAAGTCAAGCCTCAAACCTGTGACTTCCCAGTCCCGGGGCAGGTGCCCAACCCCAAGGCCACCAAGCTGGTGTATACTCCCCATTCTGTCAAACATGTTAGCATGTAAGTGTCATAATTTGCCAATAACCCTCACCTGTGCTCACTCGTTCAGCCCCAGCTGCCACCTTTAATTAGTTCTCCTCCTATTTAAACACGTCATTCTCGTTCACTCATTGTCGGTCCATCAGCGAACCTCTGCACATGCAAGGCCAGCATTTTTGACTCTGGCTCCCGTTATGTTCCCGACCTGTTTCATGTTCGTCTGTCCCTGGCTTCCTGATCGTCTCCGGTTACCTGACTTGTCCCGATCTCAGACCAAGCTACGTTCTCCCATCCCGGCTACCCGACTTGCTTCCGAGCTCCGACCACACTTCGTTCTCCCGTCCCGGCTGCCCGACTTGCTTCCGATTTCCGACCACGCTTTGTTTGCGAGGGCTTCCGGCTCCCTCTGCTCAGCGAGCACCAGATCACTGTTGTTTTTTTCCCCTCGCCTGACTTCCTCGATTCCTCAATAAAGCACTGTTAGAAATGTTACACATTTGGGTCCCCTGCCAGTGTCGGTCGTGACTGTAGGCAGAGGTAGGTAGATAATCCAAACATGTTACTCAAGGAAAAATACTGTTATGATAGTATGACTCAAGTAGAAGGGAAAAGTAGTCATCCAAATAATTCCTTTAGTAAAAGTTCAAATGTACTTGAAACTACTCAACTACTGAGTCATTGCAGCAACGTATTTTTTTCGTTTTATTTTAATTGTTTTAAAAGATCCATTTAATCAAATCATCAATTCTTTAAAGTCCATCCAATCAACAATAAACTACAAGTCCGTGTACTCAGATAGTTTGTTTGGGTAAGGCCTCTGTGGATTAAGATATAAAAAAAGAATATATGTGCAGTTATAGCTATATACACTGCGCATACAATACAGTAAAAAAAAACAAAAAACTTCCTAATGGTGCTTGTTGGTTGTTTAGGTCACTGGTCAAATCTAAATAAAAGAAACAAGGTCAAAATAAATGGGCCTTACTAGAGATGTATAATTACGTGATGGGGATTTAAGTAAAGGTTCAATGTAACCTAATGTACCAGAGTGAGAGTACAGTTTCTTCTTCACAAATCTACTTCAGCAAAGTAAAAAGTATAATGATTTAATAAATACTCCAAGAAGTACAAAATGTCCCCAAACCTACTCAAGTAAATGTAGCTGAGTAAATTAACTCGTTACTCCCGCCCTCTGCATTTAAGCTTGTAGCATGAAACAAGAACTTTGAAGAGAACAGCATCAAACAGACCTGGAAAGAGGGTTGCGCAATCCTGGTCCTCGAGGGCCGCAGTCCTGCATGAATTCTCTCCTCCCCCGACATACCTGAATCATCGTATATACGGGATTGTTATCGGAATTCCGCAAAGCGTGTTTATGAGCTGCTCATTTGATCCAGGTGTGTGGGAGGAGGGATAACATGGAAAACATGCACGGCTTCATCCCTTAAGGGCCAGGATTGCACAGCCTGCACTATAAAAATAAAGCTGATTTCCCCCAGAGCTAAATGCTAGTGATGCGCCAGTCGAAACGGCTTTATGAGATGGCTCTTAAAAGTGATCATCATGAGCCAGCTCCCCACCCTTCAAGAGCCGTTTTCCTCCACGACAATTTTTTTTTCCCATAGGTTTTGTTTTTGACTCAATTTGTTGAGTATTAAAAATGTTTAAATTGTTTTGTAGGCAGCACGGCGGTGCAGTGGTTAGCGCGTGTGCGGCAGTTCTAAGGTCTTGGAACCTCCTGTGTGGGTTCAAATCCAGCTACCGGACTTCCTGTGCGGAGTTTGTATGTTCTCCCCGTGCTTGCGTGAGTTTCCTCCGGGCACTCCGGATTCCTCCCACATTCCAAAGAAATGCATTTCAGGTGGATTGGCCGGTCCAAATTGTCCCTAAGTGTGAATGAGCGAGCGATTTGTCTGTCCCTGTGTGCCCTGTGATTGGCTGGCAACCAGTTCAGGGTGTCCCCTGCCCACTGCCCAATGATTGCTGGGATGGGCTCCAGCACCCTCGCGACCCTACTGAGGATAAGCGGTGTAGCTAATGAGATGAGATGAGCTATCAATAAGTCAAAGAATAAACATTCCAATCATGATATTCAGATCTCAGAGTGAAGGGTATTGCGGTGCAGCTAATGAGATGAGATGAGATGAGATGAGAAATTGTTTTGTATTTTATCTTTTTTTGTAGATCTATGTTTCCTGTATTTCTCAGGCAATGTGCACAAATGTTGTTTCACTAAAAAGTCAATATTTCTATATAACATTTTGTTGTGTCTTTCAGGGATTCTGAGTTGCTTGGCTTTAAAGTTGCTTATTGCATAGGTTAAAAGTTTAAATGAGTAAAAAGTTCACTCTAGAGTGAATAAATATGATTCAGTGGAATAAAAGATTTTTGAGCACTTGATTAAATAATTTTGTGGATAATGTTACATTATTGGTATACTGATTAAAAGGACTCTCAAAACGTGTACTTTTCAACTCTTTGTCTTCATTCTGGTAGCTTTTTTTCTTCTTCTTTTATCTTTTTTTCTTTTCTTTTTTATATTGCTTATTTTTTTTAACTTATTTTTCTTTATTTTTCTTTTGTTTTTACCTTATTCTTTTGTTCCCCCCAAACATTTTATATATTTTTCTTGCTTTTTTTTTCTCTCTTTTTTCTTTTTCTTTTATTATTATTTTTTTTCCCCAAGCTTTTTAGTTTTTTTCAATTGTGCATCTTTTTTTCTCTCTTTTCCTTTTTATTTTATTTTTTAAATTTCTTTTTTATTTTTCAATTTTGTGCCCAATGATTGTTTGGTAATAAATCGATTAAAGCAACAAAAACAAACTGAAGAGCCATTTGGGAGCAGAGAGAGACGGAATTCCCATTTTTACTGAATATAAATCTAAATACACAACGGAGATATTGTACTCAAACCAGGAGAAATTGGATTTCAAACTGTCAATGTGACAACTGAGAAAATGAAGTCATTATGGAAATGAAGTCAAGTGTAAATAAGTAATTAGTACAATTTAGAACCTGTAACAATATAAAAATAAAGTGGGTTTCCTCCGAGCACTCTGGTTTCCTCCCACATTCCAAAAACATGCGTATCGGGTTAATTAAGGCCAATCCAGATTGTCCCTAGGTGTGAATGAGCGAGTGAGTTGTCTGTCTCCGTGTGCCCTGTGAATGGCTGGCAACCAGTTCATGATGCCCCCTGCCCCCTGCCCAAAGATAAGTTGGGATGGGCTCCGGCAACCCCGGGATCTTACTGAAGATAAGCGGTGCAAATTGATGGATAGATAGACAAATTTCTTCAAATAAGCAAGCTCCTGTCAAAGACATAAACTTTTTTTTTCGTATTTGCTCAGAAAATGTCAAATTCTTTCGCATACAACTTATTTTTGAAGTACAGAAATCATGTATTTTCATGACTGTAGGGCGCACCTTGTAAAAGGGCACAGACTCTGTAGCTGGTTCTTTTTCTGTATTTAACACTACAGTGGGCGCACCCGTACGACAGGGCGCAGATGCCCTCTGCTTGCATGTAGTGTTTCTCCTTACTCTTACAAGGTTGAAATGCTCCGTGCTTTACTGTTTTATTAGATTCCCCCAAAAAATAGATACAAAGATGTTTTTGTAACATCTGCGTGAAGAGGGACATTTCATGCAGGGGTGTGGGGTGGCGGGTTTTCTTTGGCAAAACACAGACAAGCATACAAGCGCACAAATTTAAAAATATAGTAGGAGCAAAACTAAGTTAGGTTGTGGTTTATTTAAGTATAGATTACAAAGTAAAATACACAGAAAAAAACTTGTCGGAGTTCGTTTTTCAGCTTCCTCCACTTGCGAACTATTGATTCATTAATGTTCAAGTTTTCTCGCGGCTGCCCGTTTTCCATGTTCTTGCGTGCAGCGTAGAAATCAACAAACTGTGGCGGACTAAAAGCAAAGAGCAGTCAATGGAGGGAAAGTGAGGTTTTGTATTTGATTGATATTTCAGGGGACACCTCTGTTCAGCCTCCGGTAGCACAATAATCTTCAGACTGCTAGATGCGCTACGGCATTAGCATCCATGAGAACGTCCGCTAACAATGCATTGCGTGTGAAGTCAGGTGTCCTCTTCAATGCAAGCGGGTTATAATGGGAATCAAACAAGAGACACTTTAAAGTCACAGGAGATGCACAGGGGTCAAATTTAGTAGGCAATATGAATGATCTCATAAAACATCGGATTTGACCTTAAAATGTTGTGAGTCTTGACTCGGCCAAGCCTCAAACCTGTGACATCCCAGTCTGGAGTGTGGTCTATTTTTGCTGCTATGTATGAGAGACAGGGCGTACTGCACACTAGGGCACAATTTGAAGAAAATCTGAAACTTTTTTAATGCCCCTTATGATCGTGAAATACGGTACTTTCCCTGGTAACTAGTTACTTTTATAGAGTAATTCTCGTATTAACTCTGTTACTTTTAGTAGTGAGTAACTCTACCTAATTACTTTTTTGAAGTAAAGTACTGGCAACAACACAATTCGAAGAGTATACTTTGAGCATACTCGCGTGTATAAACAAGCAGAGGGAACAACTGCTTTACACCTTCTTGTAGGCAGGTGCATTAAGTCACATCATGTGGATGTGTCCTGTATCCCCCCTAGCATAGAAACCTTTTTTTTTTTTTTTTGCTCCATCAAAACTCTGACCACATCTTACTTTATGGCCAACATACCCAGGGGACACAATTACAATTGCCATTTAAACAGTGTATGTGTTTGGATGTCTGTGTGCAGTGAGACTCGGGGGGATGGGGGGCATTGTTATAGACGGACACAAATAAGAACAGTTATGGAGGATTTTTGCTCAGGACAACGAGAGGTAGGAGTCAACCAGGACAATCAAAAGGCTCTATGTCACATAAATCAAATGTGGGACTCTAAAAATAGACAGGTCAAAAGAGTGTATTGATCAAAAACTACATTTTTCACGATGCTTGTCAACTGTGTTATTTGCGAAGTGACTGCTCAGCGCCGCTAGACGCCAGAATTTCATATTGATGCCAATGATAACAATCGAGAAATAAATGACCCAAAAATGTCCAATATCGGTTTTTACTTTGTTGCACAGTGATACCAAAGCACGCACAAGATTATTTTCTTCCCAGATCATGCTCCTATCAAGAATTACTCTTATCTCAAACTAATTTTCCCTTTTTTTTTTTGTGTGTGTTTCCGGCCTCCCAAAAGCATCCAAGTTACACCTAAGTAGCTGTAAAACACATCTTTCTGATCAATAAAACACGTTCAAATGGTAATTGAACCCAAAAATATAATAAAAGGATGAATAAAATGATAAAAAAAAACCTTTCAAGCCCCAATGTCAGCCAGCATGGATTCTCTACTTTTGCTGCGTGAAAATACTTCAAATACAGGATCATATGTCTACTAAAGCAGTTGACTTAAAAAAGATTGTGATTTATTCTATCGAGTGAGACTTACTTTATATTGTTTTACAATGTCTTATGTTGTAAAATAAATACTTGAAGTAGAATAGATTATGTCTACTTGACCAGTGGTCTCAGGTTGTTGGATTAAATTTATTAAAAACATATTGTTTACTGCTGATTGTTATTTGTATTATTATATATAATTTTTGTTTTATCATATTTTTTTACTATTTATTTACATTGCACTTCAACTGTAGGATAAATCTGTTGCTGGTGAGGTGCAAATATAGCAAGGTTCTATAGCAGATCTACCTGTTTTACTTTTCTTTTTAACTGACTCGAATACTGCTCAGAACATTTCAAATTCTTTGACATACAATAACTTCTTTTTCAAGTAACAGACATAGTTACTTTTCCTAGTAACTAATTACCTTAACTATAAATATATTCAGTTACCAAGTTCCCTTTTGAAAGAAATAGTGAGTAACCATAACTAATTCCTTTATTAAAGTAACGTGCCCAAAACTGTTGTTATCACATACTTGATCTAGCCTTTATGGTTTGGGGAATAAGGGCATTCTTGTGTTATTGGAGCTCATTTTTGACAGTGTTGACAGCCGGTTCACACTTTTAAAAAGAGCTCCGAATAATGTTCATGTTTTTGAACAAATCTCTGCTGAAAATAACTGCTGGTCATTAAAAAACACTCAGAACAGCTAGTTTTACTAATGGAGATCATATTTAACTTTCAACTTTTTAAGGACACCTCAAACGATGCTCCACACCTTTATAGTTGTTATTATTGTTAATATAGTTATAGTTGTTATAATTGTTATTATTGAAGAGAAAGCACAAGAATGTTAAATGCCACCTTTGCGCCAGGCTGGCAAAACAGATCCGTAGTACAGAAAATGTTGGAGACCACTGCTTTGGTGAGCACAGGTCTGTTTAGCGCAACACTTGCTCACTTGTGGTTTGTGCATAAAGGTCGCCGTGCAATTAAGACACCATTTAAGACCATTTTTTAATGTTTATTGAGAAGAACAGGTCATCATGAGTTTATCCCTCAAAAGGTAAACCATGCACACCATCCCAACTCCTATTCAACTGATATGAAAACGGATTTGACATTTTAAAGTAATTCCCCGTAGTGCACCTCTGCTTTCATAAAAGTAAATTGGAACAAATGTCACAACTGCAGATTAACCATCACTGTGAATGCAACCGGAACGGCTGCGTGCCATTAGATTGAAGCATCACCCGTGTAAAGAAGCAAAAAAAATTAGGGCAGGCATTTCCCTTTTGGACAGGGCCGTTCACCTCTACAATCACTATCTGATTGATTGTAAAATAATTGTGACCCTAGCCATACATGTTCTGGTCTGACAGAGTAGAATGTCGTTCTAAAAAGATGCTGAGTCAGAAAAAATAAAGATGAGTCAGCATTTGTTGGCAGTTTTCACATGCTAAATGGTAAATGGTCTGCGTTTATATAGCGCTTTTCAAGTCACTGAAGACTTCCCAAAGCGCTCTACAATAAGATTAACACCTACCTATTCACACACCAATAGTGGCATCAGCCATGGAAGGCCTACCTGCTTATTGGGGGTATCAGGGGTTCAGTGTGTTACCCAAGGACACTTCAACACTTAACTCGTAGGAGCCAGGAATCAAACCTGGGACCTCTCAGTTCCAAGAAGAACACTTTCGCTCCTGAGGTACTGCCATCTAGAGAAACCTATCTGACTGTCTTTAAAGGATGATGATAGTGTTCAATGTTGTTGTGTTCTGGGAGACTGGAATGTTTTTCTAGAAAAAAATGTTGAGTCAGCAAAAACAAAAGTGTTAAGTCACATTATTGGCCATTTTTTCTCCGATAGGTCAACCCTCCTAACAGTCTGATAGGCATTGTGTTGAAATTGAATAGCATTTGAAGAATCTACTGAGTCAGCGAAACGAAAAAAGGTGAGTCCACTGTTTTTGTGTGCATTTTTCACATTTTGTGTAAAGTACCTGACTGCCTGTACATGACGGTGTTAATATTAAATGTCGTTTGGGTCTGAGAGAGTAAAATGCTAAGCCATATATATATATATATATATATATATATATATATATATATATATATATATATATATATATATATATATATATACATACACACACACATGACTGATCCACTCGCAACAATATTTTTAACCAATTAGGTTTGGTACGGATGGCATGGCAGCGCATTAGTTAGCGTGTCTGCGGCACAGTTTTGAGGTCATGGGTTTAATTCCAGCTACCAGCCTTCCTGTGCAGAGTTTGCATGTTCTCCGCGTGCTTGCGCGGGTTTCCTCTGGGCACTCCGGTTTCCTCCCGCATTCCAAAAACATGTATTTCAGGTCAAATCGCCGGTCCGAATTGTCCCTTGGTGTGAATCGGCAAGTCTGTTGTCTGTCTGTTACCCAGCGACTGGCTGGCAACCAGTTCAGCGTGTCCCCTGCCTGCTGCCCGAAGATAGCTGGGATGAGCTCCAGCACCCCCCGCAACCCTACTGAGGATAAATGGTGCGGACAATGGATGGATAGGTATGGTACGGATAGTTTAGCTTTGTGAATAAATCTAAGATTTTAAAGTGATCTCGAATGCCCTCCTTCAATCAGGTATCCTTGTGTTTTTTCAGCACTCGAATACAACAAACTAACTCCTAAAATACATAAATGGCAACTTTTAAGATCACCTTGTGCCATTTTTTTTCACACAGCATTAGTGGTCTGCGTGTGACATTGCTTCAAAGACATCTTGTTCCCAGTGTGCAATGGCTAGTCATAATGGTGTTTTATTGTCTTTTTTTGCCTCCGTCCTTTTCCACATGTGTGAAAGTAGGACAAGGACGCACAAGGAAAAATTATTTCTTATTAGTGGCTCTGCAGAACATATCGTCACTTAAATGCACAAAATTGTCAAATGAAGGTCAACTGTTGACTAATTTACCCTCAAATGTAAGATGATGATGCACTTGGAAAAACGCAGATTTTTTTATTTTATAAATCACTGTACTGTAAAATCCGGATTACAGAGTGCACCTCTTTACAAGCAGCACCCAGTCAATTTCTAAAAGAAAAAACATTTTACATAAGCCGCGCCGACTATAAGCCACTTGTGGGCCGCTGGTGGGTTGCTGGACTCTGGATAAACAAATACGTGTCTGTATGATGTCACCAGTCACTGAACTAAGTTAAGCCACATATCATTGGAAATCTTAAACTCTTTGGATTCAATATATAATAACGATTTCAAAATGTACTCTTCACAATCAGTCAGAAACAACATACCCGAAAACTATGGAGCCAACGTAACTCACCATTACTTCCCCTGGCTGTCTTCAACTTCTCTAAATGTCTCCGGAAAATGATTTGTTACGTCAAGACAATCCATAAAATCCAACCAAAACACACAAGAATGTCTTTGTATAAATAGGAATCCACCTTAAATTTCTGCTTCGTTGGTCATTGCCTCTTGTAATCCGTTCGTTTCACCACATTATTTTCGATTACAAATAAACAGACTCTTAATTTTTTTTCACAATCTTGTAGTTAGACCTCCCCTTTCGACTGACGCCTTTTCCATGAGGATGGTCAGTTCATGCTAGTTTTAGGCATGCACAAAGCGCAAGGTTACATTAAACATGCGTCTTTCTCGAGACAAACATTCCACTTGTCTCATTCCTGCTTTAAATACTCAGGTTTCCCTGGCAGCCATAAGAAGAAATACATACATTGGCCGCATCGTTGCATAAGCCGCAGGGTTGGAAACTTGGGTTAAAGGCAAAGCTTTTAGTCCGAATATACGGGAATATAAATCCTGATTAATGTTTTCATTTTCAACCAAAATTGTGTCAATTGCCCGAACACATTCGACATGGTCGAACACTTGGCGTTCTTTTATATAGATCACTGAACATGTACGGAGAACAGGGAAGAGAGAGCAGACCTTATATCAAAAATTCCAACCTGTTCTAAAAGCCCTGCCCTGAGCACTTTTTTTTGGGGGTTATAAAAAGCAGATCCATCCTAAAGGGTATGGCATTCAAAAAAAAAAAACATTTTGGCTTATAGTGTCAATGATTTAAATACCCTGAATCCTATGCAATCATCTTTGCAGGTGTCCAATGTAAAAACAGACTTATCATATGGTAATGCATTTTAAAATGTGATTTGGAAGTGTATTGAATGAGTGAAAAATAGGAAAAAAACACCATGAAAAAAATCGCAAATATAGTTTTTGCATTTTACAGCAGGCTGTCAGACTGTTGATAAAATAAGTTGTGTCTTCACCATGTTATCGGGCACTGATATACGTCATGCCACATATCATTGCA
Source organism: Urocampus carinirostris (assembly GCF_059441175.1). Taxonomy (NCBI): domain Eukaryota; kingdom Metazoa; phylum Chordata; class Actinopteri; order Syngnathiformes; family Syngnathidae; genus Urocampus; species Urocampus carinirostris. Next base: position 6,761,870 of record NC_142363.1, read on the forward strand.
AAGCTTAAACTATTGGTATTTAAGGTATAATTTCAACATATACTCATCATAAAAACATCATGATCAGTCTGAAAAAGATACCCGAAAACTTTAAAGATGGAATGGCTCACCCAAAAGTGCTCAGAAACGATCCTCTGAATCCAACTGTGTAAATAATTCACACCATAACAGAAGATAGTGTCGACAGATGAAATATAAAAAAAACATCTGCCTTATATAATTTCTGCATCGTTTGACAATGTGTGATGTAATCAGTCTGTTGTATTCCACAACACCCCTTTAAAAATAAACAGACCAGTCATTTTCCGCCTCTGACTTTTTGATTGACACCACTCTAGGCCAATTACAAGCTTGTTTTAACGGTCCATAGCCTGTGACAAACCATGAGTGTCTGTATAGAACATAGAACCTCATGACCAATTCGGCTTTTAAAAATATATATATGTGGATTTACACATTGGTTAGACAATTAAATTCCCAAAGTAATTGTAGGCAATTTTACAAGCTCTATTGAAATCAGGGCCGGAAAAAGCCATGTGTAAATATTTTATTGTATGATTTTTACACACAAGTGTATACAATCCGTGATTGACTCCTGGAAAGAGAAGTTAAACATTTACAACTCTTTCACAATGTTTAAAACATGGCCAAAGTAAAATACACTGTTGCAAAGTTTTGAGGGCTGTGAACTGGACACATTAGGAAACGCCTAGTCCAACCATTAGAAAAATGTGTAAAATACAATGTTTAGTTTTTCAGATTGTGATGAAATTTGACAAGGTAAAAGGAAATGCTTCACACTATTGTCTTACCGGTTTTCCAGCTAAAAGGCACATGCTACACTCATCTGCAGGCATTTGATTGCAATATGATTTGCAATAATAAAATTAAAGCTAGAATAAATCTGTGTGTTTCGACTCAGATTACCCAATCTTAGTAGCACTTGCAGTGACAATTTCAATTTGGGACACAACTTCAGCTTGTTACCTTTCAAAAGAGACCAACAATCGTCTCTCAGCTACAGTTGTCAGGCTGTCCAGCTCTGTGCCCACAACAGAGCCCGCTTTCCTCACCAGTTTATTAAGACGAGAGGCATCCTTCTTCTTGACGCTGCCTCCCCAACACGCTGCCAGATAGAAGAGTGCAGGAGCTTTTTGCAGATGTTGAAGGACGCCAGCCTTCTGAGGAAGTACAGTCGGTTTTGTCCTTTCCTGCATAGAGCTTCTGTGTTGGCAGTCCAGTCCAGTTTATTGTCCAGCTGCACCCCCACGTATTTGTAAGTCTGGACAGATTCCACACATTCTCCTTTGATAGTTACATGAACTGAGTGAGTTCTAGTTCTCCTGAAGTCCACCACCATCTCCCTGGTTTTGGTGGTGTTCAGGTGCAGGTGGTTAGCGTCGCTCCATTGGACAAAGCCCTGAATCAATTTCCTGTACTCCTCCTCATGCCCACTTCTGATACATCCCACGATAGCAGTGTCATCAGAAAACTTCTGCATGTGGCAGGACTCATAGTTGTACTGAAAGTCCAACGTATACAGGGTGAATAAGAACGGAGAGAGCACGGTCCCCTGCGGCGATCCCGTGCTGCTGACCACAGTGTCCGATGTACAACCCCCCTGTTTCACATACTGGGGTCTGCCTGTCAGGTAGTCTCGAATCCATGCTACAAGGTGTGATCTTACTCACATCTCTTTCTGTTTACAACTAAGTAGCAGAGGCTGCATGGTGTTGAATGCACTGGAGAAGTCCAAAAATGTAATCCTCACAGCACTCTTGCCCCTGTCCATGTGAGAGAGGGATCAATGTAGCATGTCGACTATAGCATCCTCCACTCGCACCCTCTCCTGGTAGGCAAATTGCAGAGGGTCGAAGGCGTGGCGGACCTGTGGCCTCAGGTGGTGTAGCAGCAACTGCTCAATGGTCTTTATGGTTAAAAGAATGAACAACAGTCTGCAATGGTAGTCAAAATAACATTCTATGCAATCTCATTTGCACGTATCCAATATTAAAAGCAAACTAAATCATATATTCACCACCAATGCCAGATATGTAAAAGGCGCCCTTGGTTTTTAATTGTGACTGTACCCATCAGAATTTTTGTATTAATTTATTTATAGAGTTGAGTCAAAAATATATCTTTAATGGCAATGCTCATAGTGCAAACCCACCTGCCAGTTTCCTTCTTTGATGACTTCAGCAAAAGCCTGGCGAGCATCTTACCACATTAAGAAATTGCAAAAAAAGTTCTCAGCTGAAAAGAACTAAAACCCTTTTGGTAATCAAAACTAAGAAAGAAGTCTTGACAAAGCTGCATTTTAAGTAAAGGAAATTGATGTACTCTTTTCCCGTTTTTGTTATTATTTCCATTTAGTAACTGTTGATCACCGGTAAGCTCTTTCATTAAAATTTGTTGGATGAAGAGCAGTTATCCCCTACTCTGAAAATGTAAGACATTGATGATCAATAGTGAATTGAGAATGTGATTGTTTTATTTTTTATTTATTTTTTAGATTAAAATGTATTAATTATTTAGATTAAAAAATATATCACTAATTATGAATTTTGAAACGTTAAATCTATTGTTAATAAAAACATTGAATAGCTTTAGACCTAGGACTGAACCCAGTGGTATCCCGCAACAGATGTCCAAGTATCCAGATGACACCTCTACCATTTTCACTTGTTGTTGCCTCCTAGTCAAATAGCCTTGAATCCATCCCAAGGCCACTCCCCTGTTATCATATCATGATAATGGTAAATCAATATTTATCCCAGTGGCGTATCTCCTCTTTTTTATGCTATTGGTAGATTCCTCTTGTCATGATTTGCCAATTGCCCTTACCTGCGCTCACTCTTTTAGCCCCAGCTGCCACTCGTTCCCTAATTATTTCTCCTCCTATCTAAACACGTCATTCTCGCTCACTCCTTGTCACTCCGTCAGTGAACCTCCGCACATGCAAGGCAAGCATTTTTGACTATGGCTCCCGTTCTGTTCCCGACCGGTTCCTGTTCCTTGCTCGTCTGTCCCTGGCTTCCCAATCGTCTCTGGTTACCCGACATGTTCTGATCTCCGACCACGCTCTGTTGTCCCGTCCCGGCTAGCTGACTTGCTTCCGATCCCCGACCACGCTTCGTACGCAGCGGCTTCCTGCTCCTCCTGCCCAGCGAGTACCCGAGCGCTGTTGTTTTTTCTTCTCGCCCTTACTTCCCTGATCTCTTAATATAGCATTGTCTAAAACGTTTCGCATTTGAGTCAACTGCTTGTACCGGTCGTGACTCCTCTACTGCAACAATAGCGGCTATTGTTGTTGATTTTTTTGCCCTAAAACCATATTGACTTTTGTTAAGCAATTTGTGCATATCCCAAAAAATTCCATTCTATTATCATAAAGTATCTGTAATATTTTAGATGATTTAGGAAGCAGAGATATTGGTATGTAGTTTGTGAGGATGTGTTTGTTTCTATTTTTGTATATTAATATAACTTTTGCTATTTTCGTTTCATTTGGAAAATTCCCTTTTAGAAATGATAAATTGCATGTGTAGGTTAATGATTTCACAATGCTATGTAGGATCTGATCAACTAAGAGTCTACGTTTTATTTTTACAGTTGTTTACCACGTCTAATATCTCTGATTCTGTTATTCCACTCAAAAACATGGTCTTTGAGTTTATTTTTATCAGTGACTCAAACTGTTTACTACTGCACTGAGGAATATTTGCAGCTAATTCCGGTCCAACATTTACCCAAAAAAAAAAAAAATCTCCACAATTTGATTTACATCATAATTGACACTGTTCTCATCAGTGAGATATTTTAGATTTACTTACATTATTACCTATTATCACAGTATTTAATATTCCCCACATACCTTTAAAATTGCTTTTGTTCTTATGTAATACATTGGTATCGTAAAATTTCTTACTATCTCTTAATATGCCTGCCAATTTGTTTTTAAATGTTTTATTTTGGGAGTTGGCTTCCTTGGTTCCTAGTTTAATACATTTTCTATAAAGAGTGTTTTTTCCCCCCTTAGTCATCCACGGATGCGTTACCGATTTATTGTTAATGTTAATATGTCTCATTGGACAATTTCTATTATCCTTTGTAACTGAATATTTCCAAAAATATATCAAACTCACTATCCACATCACTTGTACCATATACAGCATTCCAGTTTTGCTTAAAAAGTCCTCTTGGAGTGATTTAATTGTCTCTTCAGTTCTTACTTGTTTGTAAATATATTCTATAGTGGATTTTTGATTAGTAACCTTATCATCATATACTGTAAGTACTGGCAGTTGGTCGAAATATCACAAACCAATAATACACTAACATTTGCAAATCAAACATTTTTGTAAAGATATTGTCAATAAGTGTTGCACTGTGTGAGGTAACTCTACTTTGTCTTAATAAAGTTGTGTATACACTCATGTTTGTCATTCTCTTGATATAGTCGTTAGTGGTTTTAAGGTTGTTTGGATTAAGTTTTAAGTGGTAATCTGTCTTGATATGGGAGACAGGCTCTGGCATCATTATTATTTGATCAATTTAATCTAATGTCACCCAGTGAAATAAAGTGCGCTAAAGAATGAGCTTTTGTCTGGAAAGCCGCTTTGGCGGTATTGTTGAATCTTGTCCTGAAATTTATGGTGTGGCCCTTTCGAACAAAAAAGAAGTTTGCCTTTATGGCTCTTTGGATCCAAAATGTTCCCAATCCCTGGTCTATATAATGAGTTTAATGAAACATATGCAAACGTCACAAACGCCGCAGTGCTCAGAACCATAGTTCACGCGAGGGGAAGTCAGATTTTGCAGGGGAGTGTGATTTAGGCACAACAGTGGTCGCAACAGTTGGCACCCTCGTCCTGAGTATGTGTAAAATACACAAATAGAACCAGCTACTCTGAACACAGTGTGCCCTATGGTTGTGAAAATCTGGTAATCACAGAGGAGTACAGTCGTATCCTTTTTTTCCCACCTCAAGGGCCTTAGTTAACTGTTCCTGTCAGTGAGAGAACATCAGCTGTCACATTCGAGGTGCCCATCCGGCAGCCACTTTTAGTGTTCGGGTTATTGAGAGTGATGCTGTCACATCAATTAGCGCTCCTGCTTCCAGTCACAGTCACCGGCCATCCAAGGGCCTGAAATGAAGCCACTTTTGTCAACATCACTCAGCTGTCAATGACCTTTCCCTCTTTGAGCTTTCCTTCTGCCCCCGTTTACTCAACTAGCCTGTTTCCCCATCCTTGCAACATTTATGAGAGGCCGTTTGAGAATTAAATCATTCTTTCTCTCACATATAACAACATACTCTCACACATGCACAACTATTCTCTCATACAATTACAGTCATACCTATGCACAAACACTACTTTACTCTGTCATGCACACTACTCTACTTTCATACACATACTACTATGCTTTCACACACATACTACTATACTTTCATAGTGATACTACTATAATCAACACACACACACACACACACACACACACACACTATTGTAGACTCTCACACACTATTATACTCAGTCACACTATACTCTCACACAGTACTACAGACTCTTAAATGCACCTTTTTTTAAACTCTCACACACACCCATTATTTTTCTTATCAAAATTAATAAAGCCTATCTCAGCTGTTTATAGGTGGGGGGCTTTTTTAATATGAGTGGCTATTTATTAAATATATCATACGGTCACTAGTGTACCACTATAGTCTCATACAGACACAGTCATACCCATGCACAAACATTTCAATACTCTCTCATAGACATTACTATACTCTCATACATACAGAGGCAGTTTGAGAAGTTAATCATACTTGCTCTCACATATAACATATTACTTTCAATTATGCACAACCAAATTATTTTAAGGACACAGCCATACCTCTGAGAGTATTATGTTAAATGTGAGAGCAAGTATGGTTTACATCTCAAACAGCCGCTCATTTAGTGTTTAGTAGAGTATATAAAAGTACAATAGTATGTATGAGAGACTATAGTAGTGCGTGTTTAGGGGTATAACTGTGTCAGAATAAGAGTATAGTTGGGCATGTGCCTGAGTATGATGTCAAATGTGAGCTCAAGTAGGATTTACTTCTCAAACGGCCTCTCATAGATATTTACATCTCTTCACACCTAATTTATTTTGATTGCCCTCACTTTTTACACTGCACCTTGCACATAAACACTTTCTCAATCAATGTCACATATAATTATTGCCTACAGCTTTTTGCCTGCCGGGCTAATTAAAGCGGGCTTCAGAATCCACTCGGTTCTGTCAATCTATCTCGAATTAGGGAAAAAAACACAATTTGTTTCGTTTAACAATTTCTTTGCTGGTGTGATTATAAAAAAATCAGACAGGGTTTTTATGATGGTGTTTCAGATCAGAGTGTCCCAACATTTTTTGTGATGTGTCCCTGGTATGTTTCAGGTAAATGACATAGCTTTTGGGTTTTAAATATGCAAAAAGTTAAGGAGACAGTGAGTGTTCTTTGGCATCTTGGTGGTTGAGGGACTTTGCAAACAACAAAATAAAAGTTCTATGACCCTGCACTCTGAGTTGAGCTTTTCTGTATGCTTTATTTATCTTTCCCTCCTTTTCTCACTTGACCTTACTATATTTGGTCAGCTGCGTTCTATTTTTCCTCCTCCGAGTTGTTGTCCTCGTGGGTTTTCCTCCTATCACAACTCATCTTCTTACCTTTATTAATACTCTGCCCTGATGGTTCCTTGCTAGTTTGTTGCTTTTATCATCACATTCAAAACAACCTTGTCACAGCCCTCTTCTCTATTCAGTGTACCAAAACCCTGCCTGACCTGTTGGACTACAAATATTGCATGAAGGACGTTTGGACTGTCGACTTTGCTGGATAGACTCATTTCATTTTTGAACTTTTCACCCGTCTATTTGATCACCCTTGTTTGCCTCTGGTGTTCTGAACACGGTTGCTTCCCTGACTGCATTTCTGTGTGACAAATAAAGGACCTAATAAAAGACAACCATTTGATTGTGCTAAACTGTGCTTTTGCATTGTGCTTCCGCGGCAACCCAAAGGGGTTCCTGACAAACATTTTTTGTATCTTTGTGGCTATTTTGTCAGCATTACCAGTGTCACCATGGAATGTGTTCCTAAAACACAGTTACTTTTCTCTGTAGCAAGAACTTTAACGTGCTAGGTGTATACATCTGTAACCCTACTATCGTTAGTACTTAGTTTGTCGCTGTGTTACTCCGCTACTCTAAATGCAGACCCTGAATTAGAGTGTCCACTGATTGTTGAGTACTCTTGTTTCCCTTAAGCTGTATGCAATTTCTGAGGATGGCTGCACTATAACAAGCAAAGGGATGGGGGTGTGGCTTATGCGAGAACAACAAACGCATGGGAATTCAAAGGGGTACACATGAACACAGGGTAAAAGTGTGCCATATTTTGGTCTATTGTATTTGTAAAATTACTTATGCCATGCCTGGAGAAAAAAAATTATACATCTTAGACAGTACCTAAAAATGGAGGAGAACTTTGATTAATTTGAGGCCTAGAGGCAAAATGGATATAGAGTGTCTCGGTTAAGTGTACTTTAACAAGCTTTCAAGATTGAACAAGCCAAGAAATATGTAGGATTCACTGTTTCCTCAGGTTGGTGTACATGTTTTCTCCTATTTTTTTCTAATGTGGCTATTTTAAAGCAGACCTAGGGGGATCGGCTTTTATGCAAGTATACACCTTATTTTCCAGTCTTAAGCTGGCAGTTCTTTTCATAGTTTGACACAGGGTCTCCAAAAAGTAGGAGTAAAATCTGTCTTTCTTCATGGACCATGTGGCTTTCCCTTCCTGATGAGAGGCTTATGTTTCAAAGTTAACAAAATAAATAGTTAACACAACAAACCATTCTTGGTCCTACAGAATCTCTTTGTCGTTACTGAAATTAACATGAATGTCAATCATGTAAAGTTTGTATAGTGTAAAAACTTATTCAGCTCATTCTCTTTTATTTTAAATTGCCTTTCAAGATGAAATGAATGTTTTGGGTGTTAGTTTTTATCAAATACATCCCCCCCAAAATGCGACTTAAACCCCTTTTCAACGTATGTATGTTTGTTTTCCTTCTTTGTTATTTTTTTTCTGCTGCAACTTGTGGTATGGTAATTTATCACCAGGCAGTTACTATCAGAGTAACACCTTTCTTTTCCGTGTCAGTGATGTTCCGAGCAACTGAATTAAATTACGTCACGACTAACTGTATTCATTCATTCATTGTCTGCACCGTTTATCCCCAGTAGGGTCGCGGGGGCGCTGGAGCCTATCCCATCAATCTTCGGGCAGCGGGCAGGGGGCACCCTGAACTGGTTGCCAGACAGTCGCAGGGCACAAAGGGACAGACAAGTTGCTCGCTCATTCACACCTAGGGACAATGTGGACCGGTCAAGTAACCTAACATGCATGTTTTTGGGTTCAAGGAGGTTCAATCTCATAACCTCAGAACTGTGCCGCACACGCGCTAAACCCTGCGCCGCTGTGCTGCCCGACTAACTGTAACCAATCATTACTTTTTTGTCACGTGCCCAACACTGATAACAAGCAGCACAACAATAAATAAGGGTAGAATGTTGTCCATACTCAAAATCACAGTTTTTCAACACGTGCAGGAGCAGAAACATATTTGGCTCATTCCTCATTTTTGTTTACACTGACGTGTCATTGTCGAACTACATGAGTCATGTTCAAGGCAGTTCTTGCCTGCAGTACACAACCAGAAACAAAAATATCTCATTCATCATTCCATTCAGCCAGGGGTGTCCAAACCTTTCAGAAAGCTGACCAGGTTCGGTAAGCTGAAAATGTTTGTGGGCTGAAAATTCAGCCTGACATTTTTTAACAGTCTTTGATTAATTCACCCTTCATGAAAGGTTTGCAGTGCTTGGTGATCATGACCTTGTAGCTCGCCTTTGTAACATTTTCATTTTACTCGCAGAGTCTCGCGAAAAAGCGCTACTGTGCCGTTAAACCTGGTTCCAGTTGCTTCACCTTTTCACAGCGTTTGTTTCCAGTCAGCATGTTTTGTCTGGCAGTGCCTCTTGATATTTTACTCTTTGACAACATTCACAGTTTCTTGGCAAATAAGAAAGACAGAGTTGTTTGGGATTTCGGTGAAAGACATACTTAATATTTACTTGTCCTGAAAGTGGTGGCCCTCGCGGTCAACTTTGTATTTGTTATTTACAGTCACCACGTACGAGTCTTGCCTAAGACGTTCCTAAGACTTACACCTTTTTTAGGTGAAATCCAAAGATTTGGTGAAATAGTTCACACTTCCACCTGAATGCAACTTGTATGCGATCTCCTGTGACATTGATGCGTCTGCTGTGTGAACGTCACAAGTGTCCTGCATGCGCAGAATAGGACAAATGAATTTGTCCATTGTTTGCAGAAGTACTCATGGATACTAACACCAAAGCAAATCCAGCAAATTAAACTTTAGGGCACGATACAGACTAGCATACAAGTGTGCTTATTTAAGAATACAGCGTTAGCAAAACCGAGTTTGGGTGTAGTTTATTGAAAAATTGATTACAAAATCAAAAAGACAGGTAAAAAATCTGATTCCTTAATCTTCAATTCTCTTGCGGCTGCTCGGTTTTCATTTTTTTCCGCTTGAGGTAGAAATCAACACACAATTGAGGAGGAAAATACGGAGATCATAACTTTCAAATTGCTAGCTGCGCTACAGCGTTAGCATTCATGACCACGTTCGCCAACAATGCATTTACGTGTGACATCACTCGTCTACCTCCTCTGCAAAGAGGATACGATGGTTATTAAACAGCAGGCACTTAAAAGTCACAGGGGACACAAATAAGATCGATAGATAGATAGATATATACTTTATTTATCCCCGTAGGGAAATTCACACTTCCAGCAGTCTCCTTTGTTGTTTATTAACAGATTAACAGGATGGCCTTGGGGTGCTGTATTGTAGTTTAGCCACAGCGGATTGGATGACGTCACACGTTAGTCCAAAATTTCGAAGTCCCTGCAGCAGATGGAAATCTTCGTGCCCAGTTCTAAAAATAGAACCAGCGACGGAGACTGCACATTTTAACATGCTGCGCCCTATGATCCACATATTATTAATTTTGAAACAGAAGCCGCGGGCCAGTGAACATATGATCACCGGCCGTAACTGGGCCCCAGGCCTGACTTTGGACAACGCATTAAGCGATCAAGCAGGTGCTATTGTTATTAATGGCCCGTGAGCCTTTTACACATGTGTATCTGTGTAAGTCACACGTATGCGTGACTGAAGTTGCACTTAGCTGTTTTTTGCCTCAAGGCTCATAATGCACACTATCCCGCTGACAGATGGGAGTCTTGCGGTAGCACACTTTACCCAGGAGGACGGACTGTGACACTGCTTAGGGTTCAAACAGTGGTTCGCCACAGGAGAGCAATTTGATGTATTTTCAAAGAGCCTCAATGTGATACATACTACCTATGTGAGGACAAACCAGAAACGAAAGAGGCGAAATGGAGTAGCAGCCATGCAAGGCAGCAAGTGTACGAAAAAAGCTTCTACACTCTTCTTTAATTAAAAAAAATAACGTTTCTAGCTTTTACCATTGTTTAGTAAACGACAGTTGAACATTGCTTCCTTTTTAAGTTTCCTGAAAATACCCATTTCCAAAATAACTTCTGAAAAAAATGTTTTTGTAAAAGGATGCATTTTAATTCGAATTTTTACTCTGCTTCTTTTTTTTTTTTTTTTTTTTTTGCATTCGTAATACCTCCTTTATCCAAACCAGGGGTCCCCAACCTTTTTGAGGCCGATAGTAACTTGGAGGTAACACAAAGGGCACCTTGATAAAGCACTTCCGAAAAGAGAATTTAAATTTAATTAATTGATTAAGTTTCTATCTTGCTGATATATTACGTGAGAACTGATTTTTAATGATTAATAATTATTCCGAATGATTCAACAAGGTAGGAAACAAAAACAAACCATGTTGAATGCAATATTTTATATATTCTTTACCTTTCCAATTGTTTTAATTACAAATGCTCCAAGGGAGGCAACACGGCGGCGCAGTGATTAGCGCGTGTGCGGCACAGTTCTGAGGTCATGAGATCAAACTTTCCTGTGTGGAGTTTGCATGTTCTCCCCGTGCTTGCGTGGGTTTCCTCCGGACTCTCCGGTTTCCTCCCACATTTCAAAGGCAAGCATGTCAGGTTTATTGGCCGGTCCAAACGGTCTCTTAGTGTGACTGAGCGGGTGAGTTGTCTGTCTCCGTGTGCCCTGCGACTGTCTGGCAACCAGTTCAGGGTGTATCCTGCCCACTGCCCGAAGATTGCTGGGATGAGCTCCAGCATCCCCGCAACCTTACTGAGGATAAGCGATGCAGGTAATGAATGGATGGATGGATGCTCCAAGGGAAACAAAAAATGAAAAATGAAAACTTTTACAACATTTTATAGGAAATCATGTTAAATTTTTCAAGCCGGTATTATTAGTTTCAGTTTCACGAACTTTGCACCATGTTTGTACAAATTAGAAATTATGTAGGGACAAAAATTCATTATTCTTAAATAAAAAAAAAAACAAATGTCTGCTAATCACTAGAACATAACATATTTTTAAACTTAACACATTTTTAAAAGTTTTTTAATATTTTAACGCCATTAACTTTTCTGTTCGCCGTGTGCTGCCAGGCGGGTTATTAGCATGGAAGACTGTAAATGCAAATTTAAAAAAAAAATGGCATCATGATACAATCACATTTGAAACTTTGGTATATGGTGCTTAGTTTGATATTTAGAACAGGCTTGCGTATACGTGATTATGTCGCCGCGGGTGTCAGCGTGCCCACGGGCACGGGGTTGGCCACACCTGATCTAGACCACGGGTCTCCAACTTTTTCAAGCATGGATATTCTTTTTGTTACTTAATAGTGTAAAGGGCACTTGATTTGATATGTAGTTCTAAAATATAAACTTAGCTAGATTGCTTTTAAAATAGTTAAAATGTCGCTTGAATGTTAGCTAAAAAAGTAATCAGGGATAAACTAAACGGGAGCTAGATAGCTAGATAAAAGATTAACAAAACAGACAAATGGAAAGCTAAAAAAACAAAAACCCAGATATGTAGTAGAAAGGAGGCCCAAATTTAGCTTGATAACTGGTAAAAAAAAAGTGTTCGCTATATAGCATGCAAAATAATATAAAATGCTAGCTTACTGAATAGCTAAAAATGTAGTAAGATAGCTAGCTAGAAAGTTAAAAAGGTAACCAGATAGCTAGCTAAAAACCAAACTGCACATTTTTGCTCATTCACCAAATAAAATACATAAATTGGAATTTAGTTTTTCTAAGTTTGATGTAAAAAAAACAAAAATAATTAATTCATTTGTTTAATACATGAAGAGATTTTCATTATATTATTTTAAATATTTGCTTAAAAATAATTATCAATACTATATATTATAATATTTTCTAAACAGGTCTTCTTCGGGGGACATAAACACAAGGGCACTTTGCTCTCAAAATACAAAAATTTTGCAAGAAGACTGAACTTATGCATTAATATTGCAAGAACTTTTCAGCGCCCGATGTTTCCGGTGACGTGATTACACGATTTACACGGTCACCATAGCGATCGCTCTCATGCAGACAAGCACGAAACGTCACATATCTCTCCCGGACTAAGGGACTTTGTCATCTTTCTTAGACTTACCCTGTCATGGGCTCGCTCGGGGTTGTGCAGAAGCACAGCACACAAAAACAGATGAGTGCACCAATGGATGTTTTTCTTCGGACAGGGTCCAGTGCACAGGAAGTCATTGGTGAGGCAACAATCGTAGTCCGAGAGGAAGTTAAGGTGTCAGTAATCCGGTAAACTCACATCAGCGAAAGTGAAAGTCCAAATGTTCGGCAGGCGGTATTCGTGGTCAGGAAAGAAGGCAAGGGTTCGGTACACTGGAAAGAAACAAGGCTGTGACATGAAGGCTTGATGAAAAAGGCAACAAACTAGCATAGAGGCAAAAATAAAGTGATTAAATCAGGGGTGTCCTAACTTTTTCGAAAGCGGGCCAAAAATGTGTGAGGCCTGACTATTCAACTTGGCATTCATTGACCCGTCTTTAATTAATTCACCCTCTAAGAAAGGTTTGCAGTGCTTGGTGATCAGTGTTGCGACCTTTTAGCTCGCCCATTTAGCATTTTCATTTGACTTGCTGGGTCTCGAGCTAAAGTGCTGCTGTACTGTTATAACAACATTTTTCACATTTTCATCGCGTTCTTTCCTAGTTAGCTTGTCGTAGTAGGTATGTTTCGCCTGGCATTGCTTCTTGATATTATCTCATCTCATCTCATTTCATTAGCTGCACCGCTTATCCTCAGTAGGGTCGCAGGGTTGCTGGAGCCCATCCCAGCAATCATCGGGCAGTGGACACCCTGAACTGGTTGCCAGCCAATTGCAGGGCACACAGGGACAGACAACTCGCTCGCTCATTCACACCTAGGGACAATTTGGACTGGCCAATTCACCTGAAATGCATGGTTTTGGAATGCGGGAGGAAACCGGAGTGCCCGGAGGAAACCCACACAAGCACGGGGAGAACATACAAACTCCGCACAGTAAGTCCGGTAGATGGATTTGAACCCACACAGGAGGTTCCAAAGACCTTAGAACTGTGCCGCACACGCGCTAACCACTGCACCGCTGTGCTGCCCCTTCTTGATATTATATTCTTTAAAATATCCTCAGTCTCTTGGCAAATTAGGCAGACACCATTGTTCCAGATTTCGGTGAAAGAAATATTTTAATTTTTATTTGTCCTGAAAACTGTGACCTTCACACTCAACCAAATTTTTTATTGGGTTCATGTCAAAAATGGGGTGGGCTAAGAAAGCCAAGGGCAAGGTGGCCAAAAGGCTACTTCTATCATCTGGTGAAATGGTGATCTTTATTATTATTTTTTGTACAAATTTAGGTGTAGGCGGAAATTAGAGCCAGATCAAGTCAAGTCATGTTTATTTGTATAGCCTTTAATCACAAAAAGTCTCAAAGGGCTGCACAGATCAAAGACTATTGCAAACTACAGACTATTTTGACACCATCCGCTCATCCAAAACCTACATGAGGGCAAATAATACACATATTATCAACATAAAATATAGGTTATTCATATGGGGTTTTGGGGTTTTTAAGGGTTATTGATCTATCTTCGTTATTCATTATCCATTATCCGTTATCGGTCAGTTCATAATACGCTACAAAGCCTATGCTATAGAGTAGAAGTGTGTTTTAAGCTTAGATTTAAACATTTCCACTGAGGTTGCAGATCAAATCTCAGGGGGAAGAGCATTCCACACCACCGGGGCCCGGATGGAGAACGCTCTCGAACCTGCGAATCTTTTCTTGGCTCTTAAGATCAATAGTAGATCAAAACTGTGACATATTCATATATTCACTTCTCTCACACACTGCTTCAGAACCTATTCACCTCCACATATCAATCTGGATAGAGGAAGGAACACTAGAAAGTGGAGAATTCCTTAATGTGTGGACAAATATCCGATCAAACCCACTCCTGCCATCTAATGGTAACTTCTCATACTGAAATAATCTCCAGAGGCTTGATAAATACTGACGAGCTGCGCCAAACACTTTATAATAATTTTTGTTTTAATAAAACAAAACAAAGAAACACATATATTTAAGATTTGGCACTCAGGGACTTCTGAAAACGTATTTATACATTATGGCAATGAAGGAGTTAATATGAAAGCCAATTGCGGTCAAAGTACATTTCTCAAATGTATTTTGAATACAAGAAAGTGCAGCCCACATGAATTATGTGTACATTTATGCCTGATTTATTAATTAATTGGCATATTAACATTCAATTTTCTACATTTATGAGAAAAGGCAAACATTTTTTTCATACCTTTTCTTGTGCCATATTTGCCCTCCAAGTCATTTGAGACCCCTGAATTAAATATTTTTAAGCTCTCGATTATTTAAAAAAAATTGTGCTTGTCCGCCATCTTCCTGCTAAGGGTACCACAAAATACCAATAACTTGTGAATTATGAAAAGATAAATGGTTTGTATTTTTCCTAGTGTTTCTTAGCACTCGTTTTTGGTGGCACCTCCCAATACAGAGACATCTACAGTATGTGAAAAAAGTGAGTACACAACCCCACATTTCTGCAGAGATTTCATTATTGGCGTTTAATTGAACATTACTGAAGAAACAGGTCGTTTGTGTAAAGCTTACAGAGAAGTGTAAATTTATTTATTTAAAAAAAAAATCAAAATATAGCCATTAGTAGCTAAACCCTGGTATTAAAAGTGAGTACACCCTTAAGTAAAGGTTCTTAAAGTTGTTTGGCCACCATGATTTTGCAGAACCATATTAATCCTCCAGAGCCTCACAAATTACCACTGGAATGCTCCTCCACACTCTTCCATGACAACATGACAGAGCTGGGAGACATTCAATATCTTGTACTCCATCTCCGGCTTGAGGATGCCCAAAAGATGTTTTATTGGATTTAGATCTGGATACACGATTGGCCACTCCATCCCTTTACTCTTAGCCTCTTCAGAAAAGCCTTGGTCATCTTAGAAGTGTATTTGGAATCATTGTGAGCCTAGAACATTGCCCTGCAACCCAGTTTCTGGAGGGAGGGGTTCATTCTCTTTACCAGTTGTTTACAGTACATCAGTGTTCATTTTACCTCTGAAAAGTGATGGGTCCCGGGGACTCGCATGCTCAAAAATCAATGGTTCCTAACAGAGATCCATTAGTGTTATCGAGGTTGAAATTGTAAACCTGGGACAAATATATAAATAAATATATAAATCTATATATTCATTCAGTTTTAATCATCACACTCTATTGGTAATACAAAGCAGTTATCACTTCAGATTTTTCAGTTCACAAAAATAATGTACATTATACAAAATAATATTGCTGTAATATTAGTCTATATATTCTCACAGTTTTATTCACTTCAGATTTTTTAGTTCATATATTCTTCGTGGTTTGCTGTCCTGCCACAGTTGTAATTCCTTCTTAATGTCCAATTGCAGCAACTGAATTTCCATAGCTAATTTGTGGTTTTCATTGTCGTTGTGCCAATCCAATGTGCTTTTCTGAAAGTTCGTATTGCGAAATGCAATTTATGCAATCCAGTTTTTTTGTCACGCTGGGTGCACGCATTACAGAACATGTAGCCTCCATTATCATCCTCCTCATAGCGTAACCAGGAATATAATTGAGTCAATTTTTGCAGAAAAGTCCTTTTTTTGCTAGGGGTATTCTTTTGTTTATCTTTCGTCGAATCGTTTGCTTCAAAACACGTGTTTTCCTTGCCTTTGCGGTCTTCTGGAGAATTTCTCCGCTGTTTTTTCGTGCCGGAATTATTGCCCTTGTTACCACTTTCTGTGTTATGTTTCGACTTATTACCGACACTGAAGAAGTTACCAATTTTTTGTTGATTTGCACCTAGACTGGGAGGTCGGTGGTTCGCGCCCCGGCCGAGTCATTCCTAAGACTTAAAAAGTGGTCGGCGGCGCCCTCTGTTGGCTGCGGCTGCATCGGCTCGCTACAACGGGTCAGGTGCAATCGACATTTCGTTCTGTGTACATTGTTACACAGAATGACAATACAAGGAAATTATTATTATTATTATTATTATTAATACAAACTGTTTTCACGGAGGTATACTTGTCTTTCACTTGACAACCACCACAACAATGACGTCATCAAGCACTGAGATCTCGTTTGTGGCGCATCTGCCTGACGAAAAGTTTGGATTGCGGTAAATCTTTGTTAAAAAAAAAAAAAAAAGTAATCGGGTAATAATGACAATTTGGTGTGAAAAACGTTGCGTCCCGGGGACGCACGTTGATTTGACCCAATGCGTCCCCAGCAAAAATGATGCGTCTAGGACGCAGGGACGCGGGCAAACGAGAACACTGGTACATGCTTAATTTCATGTTTTCCTCGATGAAATTCAACTCCCCAACTCCAGTTGCACTCATGCAGCTTCAAACCATTATATTCCCAACACCATGCTTGACTTTAGGCACGACACAAACATGTTTGTTCTTCTTGCTGCCACACATGCTACATGCCATCCAAGCCATATAAATTCATCTTTTTTAGTCAGACCAAAGGATATCTTTCCAGTAAGCCATGGCCTTTGTTGACACACTTTTTTCATTGTTTGGACATTATAATGAAATCTCTGCAGAAAGGTGTAGGATTTATTCATTTTTGTAACATACTGGTCAATTACTATAGGCAGTGTCTCTTTGAGTGTGCACAAATGCTTGGTGGATGTTGGAGGAAGGGAGTGTTATTTATTCCTTTTAATACATTTTACAAACACTATTAAGTGCACTTTTAAGTATGAAAGCAGATGTATGAATATATTCTAATTTGACCTTTCCAAACCCACAATGTCCTTGCTCGCAAGTTGCGTCTACGCACGGACGCTGTTTCGTCAAATCAATTTCACTCGGAAAATCTACAACTGGCGTTATGTATAATGAACTCACTGAAGTTGCTTAGCAAACGTTATAATAAGATTTCAATATCCGTGAGCATATACACACTCAAGGCAAGTGATTTAATCCATGTTCACCCCCAGCGTGGTCCTTGAGGCGATATTGTGACTCATGTCCATATTTATGTCAGAACCAGAACAAATTGTAGACCGTTACGTTTCAAACAAAAGTTTATTGGGATAACGTGGAGCCAGCGATCCAGTGCTTGTTGGACAGGGGGAGCAAGCACCTTGCGGGATCGGAGCGTGATCGGAATGCGGAAGTGGATTTGCCGGGGCGTGAGATCGGAGTGTGGTCAAATGGGCAAAACGAGTCGATAGCCGGAGCGGGAGATCAGGCCGTGGTCGGTTGTCAAGAATGGGTCAATAGCCGGCGACAAACGTTAAATCAGGAACAGACAAGTAAGATACGAATGAAAACGGGACCGACGGAAGCCAGAGTCAAAGGGCTTGCCTTGCGTATGCAGAGGTTCGCTGACGGACTGACCAGGAGTGACTGGAGCACTTGGTATAAATAGGAGGGGAATCAATCAGACAACTAGCAGCAGGTGAGTACAATGAGTAATCATGCCAATTTAAAGTTATTCGAACAAAAAAGAGCAATATACTTTAGAGCAAGCAGCGCCTATCGTTACATCACTTAAAGGTTTACGAATGTATTTCTTGATTAGTTATGTCTGTGTTCTTGAGCCAATTTTCGCTATTTGCCACACACTATTTAAAATACAGTGCCATGAAAAATATTTCCTCCATAGCTGATTGACTCACAAAGGTTTCAGATCATTAAACCAATTGTATTATTACACCCAAGGTAATACAATATGCAGTTTTGAAATGTTGATTATTTTTAATGAAGAACACTAAAAATCTAAAACTATATGGCCCTATGTGAAAAAGTAATTGCCCCGAGTTGGGCCACCTTTCACAGATAACAGAAATCAAACGCTTATGATAATTTGTAATGAGTCTTTCACAACTGTTACAGATCTATCAATTTGGAGAGTTTTCTAGCATGACCTACCTGTTTAAGGTCACAACACAGTTTCTCATTTGGATTTGGATTCGGACTTTGACCTGGACACTCTGATGGCCTTGCATTCTCCTTCAGGATCTAATATTAAACCCCAAAATGTATTACTCTATGAACCACAGCAAGTTGTCTTAGTCCTGAGGCAGCAATGCAGCCCCAGACACTGCCACTGCTATGCTTTACTGTTGGCATCGTGTTCTTTTTGCATTACCAAAAATCTCAATTGAATTTAAATATGGACTTTGAACCTTTATGAATGTATTTATTTAGCCCTTCAGAGGATGCCTTGCTGGTGCGTCTCAGATCCGTGTCCTGCTGCATGATGCACTTGAGTATGAGGGCACAAACTAATGGCCGGACATTCTTCTTCTGGTAAACACTGGAAATCATTACTCTGTCAACCACAGCAGGTTATCCTGCTCCTGAGAGCAATGCGGCTCCAGAGCATATCACTGCTATCACCATACTTTACTGTTGGCATCATGTTCTTTTTGTCAAATGCTGTGCCATTTTTATGCCAGATGTAATGAGCTGCACACCTTCCAAAAAGTATCAATTTTGGCTCATCAGTCCACAGAAAGTTTCTCCAAAGGTCTTGAGGATAATCAAGATACTTTTTGGCAATGTGGGACAACTCTTTGTGTTCTTTTGTGACAGTAGTGGTTTTGCCTAAAAACTATCCCAAATATTCCATTTGTGGCCTGTGCCTTTCTTTTAGTGGAGTCATAAACATTGGCTGACCTTAAGTGAGGTCAGCGAGGCTTGCAATTTCTTGGGTATTTTTCAAGGTTCTTGTAGCCCCCTGAATGAGCCATGATGAAACTCTTGGTGTAATCTTGGTTGGTTGACCACTACTGGAAAGGTTTGTCAGTGTTCCCAGGTGTCTCCATTTGTTGATAATGGCTGTGACAGTGGTTCGCTAGAGCCCTACAGCATTGGAAATGGCTTGGTGACCTTTTCTGGACCGATGGATTTTAATCACTTCATCTGGAATTTCCTTGAATCATGGCATGTCAATTGTGTTCTTGATACTTTGTAGCCTACTTAACTTTTTCTGACAAATTCAATTTAAGTCATTTGTTGATTCAACACAGGTAGTGGCAATCCAATATGGGTGTGGCCTGTGGAATTGAACTTAGTTTTCCCAAAATATTGGTTGGTCAGTTACTTTGCGATTTAACAAGGGGCGTGGTTATTTACTTAATAAATAAAATCCACATTTAAAAACATAATATTTTATTTCATTGGGTTGTGTCTGTGTGACATAAAATTGTTTTGATGATCAGTAACCTTTGTGAGTGATAACTTTGCAAAAAACACACCAATTAGAAGGGGCAAATACCTTGACACAGCATGGCAAGACTTACTCCGCTGAAAACAGATTATATATATGCTCTATAAAAGGCAAACATTTGGATAATAGTCAAAAACATATTGCAAGGTCTGCATAATCATCCAGTCCAAAAAATAAGTCAGCAGAGCAATTCAACAGCCCTGACCTTTGTGAGGATTTGCAGTAAAAAGGGAAATTAACTTAGATATATGGATATTCAAAGGTGAAGTGAGCTATAGGTGCGGCACTCTTAAAGGCGCAATCCCACTTATGGGTGCCATTGTCATAAACACAGGAAATCATTAGCTGCTCTTTGCCCAGTCAGGAGGACATTGGTCTTGCATTATTGCAGCAGAGCTAACAATATTTAAAACACGGACAAAAAGGCTCAGAGGCAGTAGTATATATATAGGAATGTATGTATTATTTATATTTAGTGAGAGAGGGGGGAAGGGAGATTTTTTTAATTTAAGAACTGCATTTAAATTTGTTTTTTTTCTTCTTCTTTTTTCTCTTTTATACAATAATAAATACTACCCACCGACAGACTGCAAAAGGTTTACCCCGAATCCTCAAATTCTAATGACACTGCACACTCACACCTGAGCAGGTCAGTGTCTAGAGATCACCGTGTCACATCAGGTAATAATCACTCCGTCTCAGCCAAGATGTGGCATTCTGGGATGTCTCAACCGAAAAGCGGGTGAACAGTCATCCTGAAACCTTCCCGTCAGCGCGCCAATTCTAATCATGGCAGCACGCTCCATAATTAACCGTTGATTGGTTTAATGTTTACCCTGAATCTCCGGATCACATGAAATCCGTGGAATTAACCTTCTGTATTAGGTCACAGGGGTTGCTTACATCACGGAAGGTGATTGTGTTGGATTGCATGCTGCACTTGAATGAAATGAGTGTGGCCTGTATTTGCAGTAGAGCAGGGGTCGGAAACGTTTAGACCCAAAGAGGCATAAAGGCAAAAAGATTTGGATTTTTTTTTTTGAGAGAAAGAGCTACACCATATAATTTAAAACAAAATTCAACAAAAACTGACAAACCTACTCTCCATACAAAAGCTAATTCTTCAGCGCATTTTATTTCACTGTGAAGCATTTGATGGTTACATAAAATCTATTAAATCAATATAAATGTCTGGAAAAAAGATCTCAAAACAAGATGCAAAAAAAGATATCTTGCAAAAATATCACAAAATACTTCAATCGAGAAAAGGACATATTCACCTTTAGTGTAGATGACGCTGGGCAAAGGAGAAAACGTGCAAGCGTCGTGTCCTGTGTATAGCTCCAACCATTCCTACCGCTCACCCAATCAAAATTGCTCTATGTGCTTTGCTAGAGCTACTGAGTAATATGTTTTTTTGGGGTTAAATTTTTGTTCTGAGTTTATCATCAAGTGTCTCAGCAGTGAACATAAATTGTTTAACAGTTTACAGCCCAAACAGGGTGTGCTGGTGTGACACACTGACTGCAAACTGTCAACATTGTGTCACACATATCCTGGACCGAACCCATTATTATTCATGAATCACGATCGGCTCAACTGGAATCAATAGAATAGAAATTGCAAAAGATCAACCAGTTATATTATATCTCTGAGCCATATGTACTCATAAAAATGGCCGTATACGGCTTGAAAGCCATGGGTTCCTGACCACAGCTGTACAACACCAATGTCAAAATCAGGGCCCAGGGGCAAGAACTTTTCTAACAGCCCTGGTGATAATCTTGATATATGCCCTTTTTTATATGCATAATTAATGAAGGAAAAAAAAATTAATTCACACCAGGAGTACAGGTCGTTTTTTTGGAGGAATGGTATTTGGTAGAATCCAACCCGAATAACATACATATAATATTGAAAGGGAATTTAAAATTATAATAAATAGAGTTCCAAAAACATGCATTTCAGGTGAATTGGGCGGTCCAAATTGTCCCTAGGTGTGAATGAGCGAATGAGTTGTCTGTCCCTGTGTGCCCTGCGATTGGCTGGCAACCAGTTGAGGGTGTCCCCTGCCCACTGCCCGGAGATGGCTGGGATGGGCTCCAGCCCCCCCGCGACCCTAATGAGGATAAGCGGTACGGCTGATGAGATGAGATGAGATAAATAGAGAACAGCATGCTGATAAGTATGCAGTATGCACAAATTACATGAATGACATGCCTGGTAATGTCAGTAGCGATGTAACATGTTAAGAGTTGTTCAGATAACTATAGCCCAGAGACAGAGTTGGGGAGTGACGTAAGACCAATTCTAATTTAACACAGAGACAACCCAAGATATATCAATGTATATACATGTAACAGCGATATATAATCGGCATACAGAAAAAAAGAAAAAGTATGTCATGATTGCCAATTCAGAGCACCTGCGACTGCTTAATTTGCGCCAACAGCCCGGACAGCTGATTGGCTGATATACTCCTTTTAAATCCTCGACTTCCAAGAGATCCTTGTCAGATCGTTATGCGAACCGTTGCCCCCAGCTCGGTAAGCTCTTACGGCAGACTCTGTTCCTGCCCTGGTTTTCTATGCCTGATCCTCATTGCCAACCTGTTTCCGGACCTGACTCCGCCCCGTTCTGCCTGCCTGTTATCCGATCTGTTTTGCCCCGTTACCTGCCTGCCTCCTGTTGCCAACCTTGTTTCCGAACTTGACACCGCCCTTCCTCTCCAGTCCCAGCTATAGTGACTTGTAATTCCCGCCTGTCTTCGACCCTCCATGCTAGACACGGAAGTGCCACCGCATTTCCTACTTCTTTTGTCAGTCAACCATCAGATTGTGGAAGCAAGCCCTGCTCTCCCTCTTTATTAATAAAAACTGAGAAAACGAGCGCTATTGGGTCATGTGTCTGTTTCTGGTCTGTGACAAAGTAGATGTATTCCAGAAAAGTTACAAATTTTTTCCTTAAAACTACATTTACATATCCTTAATATATTTACACTGACATGATTTTTGCGAGGTTTTTGGGGAAACTACTATTGTCAAAAAAATGTGTCATGTATTAGGAAACATTCCGTCACCGCTTTTTGAGGAAGCTCTAAGTAAGCCATACGAAATATTCACCTAGAAATTGTATGCATATTCATAAACTATGAAGGTTTTTACAGTCGCTCTAGGACTTGTATTGTTCTAAGGAGACAGGGAGGACTAAATAAATGAAACACTATATGTGAATCGATATGTCTGAGGCCATAGTAGAACTTAAATGGTAAGATGTCCAAAAGTAATTCATTAATGACTGAAGTATCTCTCTTCAAGTTCACGTCCAATTAATATACACTGACCTGCATTGTGCAGAGTTTTGGGGGGAACCTGCTTTTGTAAAAAAAAATGGCATGTATTGAAAAATGTTTTGTCCCTATTTTTCGACGAATTTAAAGCTCTTATTAGGCCATATGAAATATTACTCTAAAAATTGCATGTGCATGTCGTTACTTTTCTTTATACGGGTGTAGGGAGGAATAAACAAATGAAAAACTCAACATGTATGGATAGGTCTGATGCCACTGAACATTTTGAGGTATTGAGAGTCAAAAAATATTATAAACTGTGGCGTTATTGCACTTTAAACACATGTCACCAAATAAAATGCATGCCACAAGGGTAAAATTGAATTGTCTCTTTTGTCAATGATATCAAAGTATCTTGCGTTGTGCTCTGAGCAGACAGCACACAGCAAAGTCTATCGGGGGGGAGGTTAAGTAGGGCTTTGTGTGATGGTTGGGCGTGACTTTCTCTGTGCGTGACTGTGATAGGGTGGTGTATGCCTGTCAGTCAAACAGTCAAGGTGGGTAGGCGCACAAGTCAGTGTGTAACCCCGGCCCCCATACAAACTGCGGAGTACGGCTTCAGCTTAGCTACTATTTTAGCGTCTCTTATCATTGAAATGAAATTAATCCATTAAATCAGACTCTGAGGAAAGTCAAAAGAGTGCAAAGAAATTCTGATCACCAGCGGGTGCTCTGTGAAATGTTATTGGGTCCGGGAAGCGACTGTGGTGGCGCCAGTTGAGAGTGGAATAGCCAGGCTGCAGATCAGGCCTACTGCTACGGCTAGGTCCTCTAATTTTTATAATGACAATAGATACCATTACTTCAACTGCAATT
Source organism: Urocampus carinirostris (assembly GCF_059441175.1). Taxonomy (NCBI): domain Eukaryota; kingdom Metazoa; phylum Chordata; class Actinopteri; order Syngnathiformes; family Syngnathidae; genus Urocampus; species Urocampus carinirostris. Next base: position 6,785,951 of record NC_142363.1, read on the forward strand.
ATGTGTTCTGTGTTTTTATTTGTAGATTTGTAGTTGTTATTTTGTCGTATACTCTCAGTAAACAAGGATGTTATCTTTCTATAAGTTTGACCTTTGGGGGCTTTTATGAAGGTGCAACGCTACTTTGCGTTTTTTTTCCAGGGGGTTCTGGTCCATATCAACCGCTTTAACCACTACAGGATTGTCGTGCCAAGATCATAATTTGTATTTAAAATCTGCCAGGATTTTGAAAACAATGTTGATATATTGTACATTTAAATACACATCAGTGACATTTGTATTCAATTTCAAATTGATGAATAAAAGCCCAAAGGTGAAGAAATCCAAAAGGCATAAAACTACAATTCCGTAACAAAAGAGGAGGGAAGCTACTGCTATACATTTCTCAACCACATATTCTGCAAATCACGACCTCAATGACAGCATTTGATGGTCTAAAAATTGTATGCATGGTCCTGCCATGTTCAGTCACCTTGAAAGGCAAAACTGTGAGGTATTTCTCATTAAAATATCCGTGCACAGCCTATTGATGATTCACATGGTCCCAGGCAAAACACACACAGGGTTGGGTCATTATATCTGAGCGGCCTTCAGCATCACACGGCTGTAAAACATGACAGCTATGGACTCAGAATGGCACCTCCAAATCGATTTACTGCCTCATGAAAAGAGGCCCACTGTCAACGCCGGGACCCATCAATTGCAGAATACAATTAAAATGACAAACAGCAACGAGTGGCAAAAGTTGTTGTTGTTTTTCACATTTTATTTGCTTTAAAAACATCTATCCATCTATTTTGAAGATAGGCTGATAAATAATACATACAAATTCAGTAATCCTTTTATATCTCTGTAAACCAAGAACAAGCAGACTAGTAGCAGGATAACAGGCTGTAGGTGGCTGGTCGTGCTGGTGGCGTTGCTCGGAGGGCCAGCTCCTCGGTGGAAGCTGCTTCCATGGGTGGGTTTGGCGTGCCCAGGTGCTACGGGGGCCTCTGGGAGTTGGTTGGTTGGTTAGGGGGACAGGAGTGGATTCTGTCCTGTCGGACTACAACCTCTTTGATAATAATGTGTTTTTTTTTTTTTTTGCATGTTTAGCTCTACCATAGCCTACCATGGAGCGGGAGAATAATCCCCTTCAGATTTTATTGATGATTCTGGTGTAGTGGGTAACAATCTACCTTTATTAACTTCATTCTCCTTCCTCCTTTAGTTTGCTTTGGAAGACAGGCATTAGCTTCAGTGAAACTACATCTGGTGAAGAAAAATATGCTGGCAAATAACGGGAAATACCACGTACTTGTTCGCCCCACCACCCCAGCCCCCACAATAATTATTTTGCACTTTCAGTTTCACAAAGCTGAGTGTAAGAGGATGAAATCAGGTATCACACTGCTATTCACCTCTGTGGGTTTCCTGTCTGCTTGAATTAGCTGGGAGTCAAAGATGCGCAGGAATGGCTGAAGTATTATAAAGAGATTTACTGAAGAGCACAAACACTCGCACACAAAAAACAAAAATATAGATTTATATTAATAGTAATAATAAGAATAATAAAAATAATAATGAAGAAGAATAGCACGGAAGATGAGTGGTTAATGCGTCCACGGCAAAATTCTGAGGTCATTGGATTAAATCCAGCTACCAGCCTACCCATGTGGAGTTTGCATGTTCTCACCGTGCCTGCATCAGTTTCCTCCGGGCACTCCGGTTTCCTCCCACATTCTAACATGCATATCAGGTTAATTGGCCAATCCAAATTGTCCCTGGGTGTGAATGAGTGGATGTCTCTGTGTGCCCTGCAACCAGATCAGGGTGTCCCCTGCCCACTGGAATGGGCTCCGGCACCTCCGCGACCCTACCCAGGATAAGCGGTGCAGATAATGGATGGATGGATAGATGATAATAATATTAATAATAATAATGATAATAATAGTAGTAATGTTTAATAAGATTTGATACAACTATGTATATTTTTAATAATGAACTGTCTTGTAAATATTTTATAATAATATTTTTTTTGTCACACCAACATGACTACGACAGTACTTGGCGCAATTGATCCAAGCTCCAAATCATTATTTGGTTGTGTGTTTGTGTGTAGTTTGTTTGTGTGTCTACATATGGCGGAGTGATAAAGTGAGGCTAGGGAAGGTTAATTCCGTACAGCCGGATTGCCGGGTTACAAAAGGTTAGACAATAAATTAACTCTATTAAGTGTAATTAACTTAAGGCCTTACTTTCTGTCACCCGCTGTCTCCCTGCACAAACACACAGACGCAGGAGACACTCAACCCCGCTAAAATAATCAATTAACATAATAACTTTTCTTTGGGAAAGAAATAAAGTTGTTTGTGTGGCCCATCGGGACCCCGGTTTGCTTACTCTCAAGATAAGAAGGAATAGATTCATTGTAGGTCAAGCGGAAGTGAACTAAATGCGCTTAAGCAGTAACACTGGTTTTTCACTTTTTGTTTGGATAAACAAGGCAAAAAAGGAAAATAAAAGAACAACTATCGTTCAATAGGAAAGGTGATATTCGCTTAAGAAAAATCTACATTTATTTTTAGACTTTGTGATACATTCATTTTGCTTGCTACAATGAAGAATGTAGCTCTGTTTTTTGACTATTATGCAGTGTTAACATCATCGTCACCATGAGCCAAATAAGTTGCGGTTCTTTGAATACCAGACCCTTCTCGGTGGATCTGTTTTTTTTTTTTTTAATCCAGGAGATTTAGTAAAAATAACGGGCTCAGGGAGGACAGTTGGAAAATATAGGAATTTTAGTATCATGAAGGTTTTATATTGTCTTCTCCTGTCCTCGAAATATTGAGTCTTTTCTAAACAATAAACACAGCGGTTACCTCCTGGTGTAATTAGACAATGTTAAAAGAGTCCTCACTATATATTTTTTGTTGTTTTTGGTATACCAATCTGCCAAGTTATTTCAATACTACTAAATACTAAGAAACTTCCTTTTAAACTGTATGGAATTTTCTTATCTTGAGGATTTTTTTACAATCCTCCCCCGTTCTCCTTGCAATCAAAAACTCATTGATGTCTTCTCTCCTTATTTTGAGTGTTTACTAAAATAAAAACGAATCATTGTTGTTTATCAACTTTCTCAATGTTTCCCAGTGAAATACTTTTCGGGGCGGCAGGAGGTAGAGCGCTCGTCTTGGGATCAAGAGATCGCAGTTCGAATCCCAGCTCCTCCGTGTATCATGTCGAAGTGTCCTTGGGTATGACACTGAACCCCTAACACCCCCAATAAGCAGGTTAGCGCCTTACATGGCTGCACGGCCGCTATTGGGAAATGTGAAGCACACTGTAAAGCGCTTTGGGAAGTTTTGACTTGAAAAGCGCTGTATAAATGCAGATCATTTCATTTCATTTCATTTCATTCAATCCGGTACCACTCATAAACAGTGATTCAATGAAGATCTTTAATATTTTAGCCTGGAAATTATTATTATTTTATAATAACGTGAATCTCAAACATGGGTACATTGATTCTTTTTAGAATAATGTGAAAATTAAGTTAAAACACAATTGCATAAAATGATGACAGTATTATGTATTCTTCTTTTGCTAAAAAAAACAATAAAACTAATAAAGTTAACTATTTACAGATGTTTGTTTTCCTATGTTTTCTTATGGGAAGAAAACCAATTAAAATATCACAATGGGTAAAGCACGATTTAAGACTTGTTTTTAATTAAATACAGTTTTTGCTTTTGTGATATTTTTGTTATTATCACTTCACATTTTTTCTTTAACCCTGTAAGACTCATATATAGAAAAATATAAACTATTTATTTAATTACTTAAATTGTGTAAAAGGAGACCTTTAAAGATTAAAATAAAATGTTTGCAAAAATGTTTTCTGCAAACATTTATGAAAACGTTATTATACTCTGATCAATCGAGTCCAAGGTAAGAAAGTGTTGTGTCTCGGCCAAAGGTTTGCTGATTGTGAGCCTGGCTTCTATCCACATTTCCCACCCAGAACTAAAGTGTGTTTAAACAATGACTATGTTAAAGTGAAGAATGTCTTTAACAAAAAACATTTTTACAACTTCTTGGAAAAAATAATATTGTAGTAGTTTTGCAATGCTGGGTCCTGATAGTCTGTCAACCAATAAAACATACTATGTAGAAACAAATTGCAAACATATCTGACAAAAAGGACAGTGGCCATCTGCATGGACGAACTGACTAGTAATTATGTTTGCAAAGAAAGGAAACCTCCAACCATGCTCCAAGTACAGACCCATCACTCTCATCAGTCATGCAAGTAAAGTTTACCAAAGGTCCTACAGTACAGACTAAATGCACGGGCTGAACATATACATACCTGTCAACCTCCACGGCTCCATGCCCGTACAAACTGTCGTATTTTCCCGTACAAAATACAAAATAATCGTACACCATATGTATATATTTTTTGAATGATGCATGATGGGAAATCCCCAGGCGGCAGAGGCATGCCCTCAGTAGCATCAAACTGCTCGCTTCGTTTGCAACGAAAAAACGATACCAAGATAGATGCTTCCGCAGCGGACTCCTTTGACTTGATTGATTTGCTGTTTCGTGATAGTCGGTGTATACTGGATGGTACCCATCATTGACAAATTTGCGTTTTTCCGTACAGATTTCCTTGTACGTCGTACTCGTCTTAAAATGCATAAAAAACATACTTTGTATGGCAAAACCGGACAGGTTGACAGGTATGCATAAAGCTGGAGAACAGGCATGATTCAGGGAGGACCACCACAGAACAGATTTTTAATTTGTGCATCCAAAGTCCCAGAAACTCCAGAGAAGCCTTGATCATCTCTTCCTGAATTTCAAGAAGGCGTTTGAGAGAGTATGGCAAGCCGCTTTATGGGCCACCATGCGAAAGTACAACATGGACCAGAAACTAGTTCAGACCATTGAACAACTGTATGCCAAGTTTGGTACTGATCTATGGTACCATTGGAGTGTGGTTTCAAACCACAGTCGGTGGGAGACAAGGCTGCATTCTCTCCCCAACTTCATTTAATATATTTCTGGAGAGTATCATGACTGAAGCTCTGGACCAACATGATGGTACAGTCATTATTGAGGGAAAAAACGTCACTAACCTCCATGTGATAATATTACCAGATTGGCAGAAGAAGAACGGGAACTCAGAGATCTGGTCAATCTCCTAGACAAGGCATCAACCCAGTATGGGACAGAACTCAGCACAGGAAAAATACAAAAGTAAAGACCAACAACCTCCAACATATAATCACAAACATCAGCATCAACCATTTGTTACCAAATTGAAATATCTTGGAGCTGTCATATCAGAAGTGGGGTCAGAACCATAAATCATGTCCAGGATAGCTAAAACCACAGCCCCACTTGTCAGACTTAAACCTATCTGGAGGGACAAGGACAAAGCAGTGAAATCAAACATCAGACTCATGCAAGTGCTGGTGACTTCTATCTTTCTCCACGCTTGCGAGACATGGAATTTTACAGCAAAACTGGAGAACAAAATACAGGCCAGTATATGCGAAAATCTAAATATATAATCCTGCAGTTTTGCTAGCAAAACGTGTGAGAATTGTCACATCCATTTAACACTCACAACACAACAATGTATCAAAAAACACAACACAAACAATAAATACGTGTCACAATAAATATATTATGTACTGCCAAAGGTTACTGTGTGTTCAGTGAGTGCAACCTGCATTTAATAATTAAGTGTTATAGCTTTCCTTCATTTAGGATTCCATTTGTGAGCACGTGGTGAGCTGAAGTCGTGTAAGCGTGTGGAAGGTGTGCACGCATGTTTTGGCCGCACGAATCACGGCTAGTTTGCTGACACGAGACTTACTTACAAAGGTGGGGAAGTGTCTTGCCTCCAAAGTCTTGCTGTTTTACATGTTGTGGATAAACTTAAAAGGGCATAGTGTATTAATTAGCGCCCCCTAGTGGTAAAATAACATCATTCAATAATTACAAAAATATATAACATTCATCTGAATAATAAGCAAAAATACATGAACCATCATATAATTCATCAGCAGTTTACTTATCCTTTGTTGACGGATAAATGTCAAAATACACGACAAAATAAATAACAAAATATTAACAAAAACAGCCAAATAACAAGATGCGTACATACATTAAAACATTGGATTTATGTTATATGTTAAGGTATTGTGCAATTTAATTGTGTCCATTTATTTAAAATGCATATATTTGTAGGTATTTATTTCTACATTTATTTCTACATATGACATTATTGGTCTTCTATAGTATACACAAGTGCAATGTATTGTATATATGATTTTTTTAAATTACAAACATTGGTGGGCGCAATACTGAAAACTATGAATTAGTCATAGTTACTAGTTACTTCATTTTAAAAGTAAATAAATTGGTGACTCCCCCAGATTACTAACACCTAAAACTAGTGTGTTACTCTAAAAGTGCAGTGTGTTACTCAGAAAAAAACAAACTAGTTAAAAATCACCAAATGTAATTGGATAGAGGCTGACTTTTAGAAAATACTTTACAATAGCCACATAATAAGATTCATAGAAGAAAGCATGTACACCAGCTTGTGGAAGCAGTCAACCCTTCTTATTTCTTGTACTGTAAAATCTCCAGAGCTTGCAGACAAAAGCTTACTCGAGTCACTCCATATTCATTTTGTCTTTGGGCTTCAAAACCAATGGAAAATTTCCTGTGTCATTTCTGGTTGCTGTCCAAGATGTATGTTTTTTCTCTCTCTCAAGGCATGAAGTAATGTAAAAATCATTTTACAAAGAAAAAGACCCAAAATCAGCTGTTAATTGTGTGTTTACATTTTCTCCATTGATATCCCGTTGCCCTCCTCACCATGCACTGCCTACTATATGCACATACGTCTCAAGGGGCATTTCAAATACATGGAGGGAACAACATTTATTAACCCCAATTTTTTTTTACACATCACTAATGAACGTTAGACATAACCAACCGCACATCCAACAGCAGCTCATATCAGTTTTCATTTTTGAAAACAATAGAGAGCCAGCACCGTTCTAGATGCTATTTTTCCCTTTGATTGGTCAATATGCATTTTTCCCAAGGATTCTGTGTTGTTGACTCTTAATTTGTTGAGTATGTAAAAGGTTACATTTTTTTTGTATTTTATCATTTTTTTAGATTTGTAAATATGTTTTATGTTTCCTGTGTTTTTCAGGGATGTGTTTTCTAAAAAAAAAAAGTTTGTTTAATTTTCTTATTTTGTAGTTTATTTGTTGCTGACTGAAGTCAATACATATTTTAAATTGACATTTTGTTTGACACAGAAATATCAGCTGCTTTACTTTAAAGTCACTTAGTATAAAACTATTTAAACTTTAAATAAGTTAAAAGTTCACTGGAGATTGGAAAAAACTAAATACTATTATAAATTAGTCGAATAATATTTTTATTGAAAAAATAATTAGTTCTTGTTGAGCATAATATTACCATATTGTTGATAATATACTGATCCAGGGACCAACAGAAATATATATTTATTTCAAATTTTGTCCTGGGTTTTTATCCTTTTTTTCCTAAATTTTTACCTGTTCTTCATTTTCAATTTTATTTTTTCTTCTCTTGTCTCATTTTACCTTCATACACTTTTGTCAGAACCCGAACTGGAAGTAGACCCAAACACCAAGCTTTATTTTACGGAAACGGGGCAGTCATGCGTGGGAACACAAACGCCAGCGATTCAGCGTTCGCTGGACAGAAGAGGTGAGCCAGAGAAGTCAGGCCCGGGAAAACAGGAAGCCAGGCGCAGACGAGATCGAAACTGGACAGGATAGAGGGGATCGATACCGGTTACTGAATACACGAGCAGGATACGGGACAGACGGGATCGATATACCGGATACAAGATGCAAGAGCAAGATGCCGGACAGGACGGGACAAATGGGATCGATACTCGATACAGGATGCGCGAGCCAGGTACCGGACAGGACGGGACAGACGGGATCGATACCGGATACGGAATACACGAGCAGAACACCAGACAGGCGAGATCGATACCGGATACAAGATGCACGAGCAAGATACCGGACAGGACGGGACAGACGGGATCGATACTGGATACACGAGCAGGATACCGGACAGGACGGGGCTGACGGGATCGATACCGGATACAGGATGCATGAGCAAGATACCAGACAGGAAGGGACAAATACCGGATACTGGATATGCGAGCAGGATACCGGACAGAGTCAAAATGCATGCCTCGCAAGTGCAGAGGTTTATTGGCGGACTGACAAGGAGTGAATGAGAGCAGTTGAAATAGCAGGAGAGCCAATCAGGCAATGAGCAGCTGGCGCCAAACGAGCGAGCATAGGTGAGGGCAATGGGCAACTGTGAAAACTTTCCTTTGGGTTGCCAGAGTATATATGTTGGTGGGCACTGGCCATCTCTACTCCCTCTGGTAATGCCCCTGATGTCCACCATTCAAAGGAAGATGCAGGTGGATCGAGGATTTAAGAGTCTACGTGAGTGACACAGTATACTTTAGCAGACAGAGGACTCTAAAATTCAGGATCTGCATTTAAATAGTAGCTGTGTAATCTAGAAATCTAGTAACAACAGTAGGGTTACAAAATGTTGTTAATAATGTGTTACTGTACTTGTTACTTTTTTAACACCTTAGTCCTATCACCGCCTACTAATGAAGCTTTTGTTGCACAGTGCAATTTACACCCAAAGTGATTGTAATTTTAGAAATCCAGTAACTTTCAGAGTCATACCAGGGGAAAACTGCATAAGATCACTAAAGGTGGCGTACGGAGGATACGCAGAAGTGCAAACAAAAACTTACCGAATTATAAAACAGCGCATTTGCACGTCCCATGCCTGTTTCTTTTTACAAACCGTAATCAACTCTGAAGTTTGTTCACTTAAGGGAGCCGTCCTTTTATGCCTATAAAAGGCCAGGGCAACGCCCTTGTTAAATATTCAAAGTAGGTTTTGCTGGTCGCTGAAAGTCTGCTCCCTACGATGTCGCCGGTGCGCCACATCCTCGAGCAAGCCATTGTTTGTCTTCTTGTATGGCGAGTGCGTGTCTTTTTGTATTCAGACATCCCTTAATCGTCTAAAGAGCTACAGGTAGGTTTGCCCTGATTCAAGCCTACTTGACCAACTGCCATGCGCAACGACCATGACATTTTTGTAATCAATATGAACTATTAAACACCAATCATTGAATACGTTCATATATATTTTTGTGTGTTTTCCCCCCGGGGAGAGTAAATGTCGATTACGCCTCTTAATTTGTTTATTTTTTCAATACAGAAATCCCCTGGTTTTCGTGGTTACTGGAGACCAGAACCATCTGGGAAGAGTGAAAATCAGCGTAGTAGCGTCACACCTTCACAAAAGCCCCCAAAGGGTTAAACTTACCTTGAGACTACGTCATTACCGACTGAAAATATACGTCTGTAACAAAATAAAAATGATACATCTAAAAATTCTAACACACAACACATAATTGTCGTTGAATGAGTCGTTTTGTTGTCAATATCCAAATTAAAACAAAATTGGAAGGTGTCTTCTTTCAGTATAAGAAATACATTTAGAGAGTGGCGGCTAGCTGTGTGCCACGATCAAGGTTCTTTGGATGGTGACAAATGCCTGCGATCGTCTAGAATGTAGCGGTTTCCCATGAGTTAAATGGCTAATGGACCTGGTGCTGGCAAGATACAGGGTCCGCAGCTACAGGGTTCGGGTCGCTCCGCAATCCAGATAATAATCCACGAAGCACCAGCTGGTGATCCCAAATTTGTTGTGCTCTTCTGACTTTCCCCTGAGCCCTTTTATTTGATTAATTAATTTTCAATGCAATGACCTGCTAAAAGTTAGCGGTCACGTTGTTTCCCAGTTTGTTTTGATTTGGAGACGTTGACTGCGCATGCCGACCCTAGCTGTTTGACTGACAGTATACCCCAGCCTATCACAGTCAGGCACCCAGACAGTCCCACCAGCCTATCACAGTCGGGCATACAGTCACACCCATCCAACACAGAGCGCCCTCTCTCCTCGAACACAATGCATGATACAATATCAATGACAATAAAGACAAAATCAATTCAATTCAAAAGTATCAAGGGAGTGAACCAGCAATAACCGAAGCACGACATAGCGAGGGGTTTCTGCATACTCTTCATATGTGTGATGTGAAAAGTAATTTTTGGTACAAACTTATCGGCAGTAGCTCAGGAGGTAGAGCGCTCGTCTTGGGATGAACGGGTCCTAGTTCGAATCCCGGCACGTCCGTGTTACATGTCAAAGTGCCCTTGGGTAAGACACTGAACCCCTAAAACCCCCAATAAGCAGGTTAGTGCCTTACATGGCTGCAAGGCTGCTATTGGGAAATGTGGACCACATTGTAAAGGGCTTTGGGAAGTCATTGAAAAGCGCTATATAAATGCAGATCATTTCATTTCATTTTAGATAGATAGATAGATACTTTACTTTACTTTAGATACTTTACTTTCTTTCTTTCTTTGGTTTCATCCATCTACCGCTGGGAGTTGTAGTTTCCCGTTTCTCAGATTTTGTGCGGACATCAGGGCCAGAGCTCCCGTGATAATCCGCATATTATCAGGTCAAGTTTGTTTTTATAAATACCAAACCTGGCTTAAAAATGACATACAACTTGTTAGGCCCCTGGTCTGTCAACTATATCTGCCACGTATTATTCCTGTGCTGGTCTGTTGTCGGGATTCACCAGACGAGGGAGGTCAAAGATCAGTTTAATCACTGGATGAAGCTCATGACCACAAATGACCACTTAAAGATTTAAGATAACTAAACGGCAATTCAAGATCTTATCCACATGTCGCGGTGTGTGGGTTTGTTTGTGTGTGGTGTTTGTGAGAGTGTGCGAGGATACCTGAGGTTAATTCCCTACAGCCATATTGCCACTTTGCAAAGAGTGTGCAAAGGCTTGTTTGCTGGTTCAACCTCTAATTTGATAGGTGTTTATTTATTCACCCCTTTAAAAGAAGAACAATTGTGCCTTAAAAACTGATAAGAAACTTTGTATCTGCCCCGGAAACCTGAGCTTTATCCCCAAATTCAATTATATTGTGGACACTAAAATATTATTGTTCATTTCAAAGGGAAAAGCCACATGTTCCATTGGGGAAAACTGGATCTTTTCTCTCTTTTGGGATTGCGAACTTTTCAGCGGATCAACAGGGAGGGGCAGACCCACGTACCATCCAGGCCACGTGGTTGACGTGCCCCAGGCTTCCTTGCCGATGGACCCTCTTTGTCCCAGGGTCCAGGGGGGCAAAACCCAGACAGGACCGTCGTCTCGGCTGCTGTCCTCTTGGAGTAGGAACAGAGAAGAAAAAGGGAGCAGGTATTCGCGCCTTGCCTTTATAATGCAGCTGATGCCATTAGTCACCAGTGGCGTGTCCTGTGACCGTGTGGACTTCCTGTTGATTCTTTCAAAATAAAGATCTCCAATTGGTTGATTGATAATAAGCAAAATTTCATTTGGACACAAAATGAAATAAATATTTCTAATGAAACATGACACACATATCCAAGTTATTAATCTTTTGATTACAAATTAACAATCTGCAGTTCAAAACACTATTATATTGTTGATTTGTTTAGATCTGTGTGTATGTCATGAGAAAGAAGGTGTAGGTCGGTAGCTAGTCCTGCTAATGCTATCCTCAGTTTCTCTAAATAGGGCTCTTTTTACGACACTTCAATCGACAGATGCATATAATTGGTTTGACTAGTCATTGCCAAAGCTGTTGAAGAGTATAGCTTGTTTAATGTTTTATGGGGTGTAGTTTTACTTCAGTTTACTCCTGCCCGTCATGGCGTTGTCATGTGGTTATCGTCATATTAATGCAAAGAGTCAATATGTTAATGATTTATTTATGATTTATATTTACTGGCTGCATTTCTGCCTCTGATATTGATATAAATTCATATTTAAAGACACGCTGTGTAATATGTGAGCATTAGATGTTGCTGTATTGTATAGTGCCACCAAAAATGGGTGCTACAAAGAACAAGAAAGAATACAAACTACGGAGACTTAAAGTGACCAAAATGCACCATTTTGCCCTGCCATTTTTAAGTTTCTCTGAATCCATTGCAGCAAGATGGCGAACAAATATGTCAGCCCACTTTATGTCAGGTTCATGTTATGCAAAAACAATGCTAATTTCTTAAACTACAAATATTTGCATCGACTGCATGGTTATGTACTGAATTTATTTTCTTATTATTCAAAATAATTGGGTTTTGTTTTTAATGAATTTAGTTTATTTTACCACTAGGAGGCACTATATAATGTTAATTTAACTGAGCATCCATGTCTGTTTGTCGAGGTCCAAAACTCTTCACTTTATTGAGCATTATAATGCAGCATAGGATGCAATTAATTTTAGCATCCTGCTTTTATGATACCCGGCAGGGTGAAAGCACAGCACATGTTGTGTAAAGCAAACCAGTAAATATTTTACAAGAATGTAAAAAGAGTCGGTTGTGCATGCGTGAGTATGTTTTTTTCTGTATTTTGATTTTTATTTGCTCTAGAACAGGGTTGGCCAACCCGGTCCTCAAGAGCCGCATGTCCTGCATGTTTTGGAGGTTTCTCAGGTGATGCAAATTTTAAGATTGTTTGCAAGCTGTGCGGGAGCTTGATAATGACCCAGGTGAATGGGATCACCTGTATTTGAACAGAGAAACTCCAAAAACATGCAGGACATGCGGCTCTTGAGGACCGGGTTGGCCACCCCTGCTCTAGAAGAAAAAGAAACACTCAAAAATGTTTGCACTCAAGCGTTGCACCACTTCAATGCTGCAAAACTGTATTTTCTGTTTTCCTTTTAGTCTCGAATCATCATACACTCTTTCCTTTAAAAAAAAAGAGCATTTTTAACAATAACTACCAGAGAAAATAGCTGATGAGTCCCAGACTAATAATGATGAAAATGTTGGCTCTTTTTCACAAACTGGGTCTCTCAACTCGGATCACTAAAGAGAGCCGGCTTTTTGGCTTCAAGGCTCTTCTGAATTTTTTGTTGCTTTAATCAAGGCGTGTCAAAGTAATTCAAGATGGGGGCCACATGCTTGGAAAAAAAAACGCAGACTAGTCGATTAAAGAGAAAGAGATAAATAGAGAAGATTTTTTTATTGTCCTTCTTTGTAACCATGCACACAGAACAAAATGTCGATACACCTGACCCGTACAGTTAAACTGTAGCAAGCCGCAGCCATTTTAGTCATTAGGTGACCAAACCCCCCAATTCCAACCCTTAATGCCGAGCGCTAAGAAGGGAGGCAATGAGTACCAATGTTGTGAGTCTTAGGTATGCCTCGGCTGAGGCTTCAACCAGCGACCTCCTAGTTTCGGAGCGGGCGCCCTACCATCTAGGCTACCAAGCTGGTAATGCACAGGGTTTGAGACTCTGTGATCAAGGGCTATACAAATAAACATGACTTGACTTGCAGGTGAGAAAAAGAGAGAGAAAAAAGAGAAATTGCAATTTTATATAAAAAGAGACAGTCAACAAGAGAATAAGAGAGGGAGAAAGAAAAGGAGAGACAGAGAGATGTACAGAGAGAGTGAAAAACAGTAATGGACAAAAAGGGTGAGAGGAAGAGAAAGAGAGAAACACATAAAGTACAAAAGAGAGAAAGAAAGTTGAAAAGAGAGACAAAAAGAAAGAGAGAGAGTAAAAGAATGAAGAAAGAGAGCAAGAGATAAATATAGAGTGAGCAAGAGAAATTGAGGGAAAACGAGAGAAATGAAGTGAGGAAAAATAACAATAGAGTGAGAAAGGGAGAAAAAGACACAGAGAGAGAAAAAGCGAAAGTGAGAGAGAGAGAGAGCACGCGAGAGAGAGAAAGAGAGCATAAAAGAAAAATTGAATTAAAAGTAGAGAGGGAAATAAAGAAAGAGCGAAATCAATAAGCTACATAAAAAAAATAAAGAAAGAAAGAGGGAAAGTTAGAGACAATTAAAGAGAGGGGGGAAATGAAAGAATAGAAAAAGTTACAGAGAGAAGACAAAAAGAGCAACATATAGAAAAAGAGTGAACAAGAAAAATAAAGAATGGGGATAAGAGAAATTTAGAGATGGTAAAGGAGAAAATGGGAGAGGGAGGGAGAAAGAGAAAAGAGAAAAGAAAAGCGAACAAAAGAAAAGAGAAAAAAAAGAGAAAGGGAGAGAAGGGGGGATAGAATGAAGAAAGAGAGCAAGAGATAAATATAGAGTGAGCAAGAGAAATCGAGAGAAATAAAGTGAGGAAAAATAACAATAGAGTGAGAAAGGGGGAAAAAAACACAGAGAGAAAAAAAGCGAAAGTGAAAGAGAGAGAGAGAGAGAGAGAGAGAAAGAGAGAGAGAGAGCGAGAGAGAGAAAGAGAGAGCATAAAAGAAAAATTGAATTAAAAGTAGAGAGGGAAATAAAGAAAGAGCGAAATCAATAAGCTACATAAAAATTAAAGAAAGAAAGAGGGAAAGTTAGAGAGACAATTAGAGAGAGAGAGAGAGAGAGAAATCCAGCTCAATTTGCGTTTCGAGTGGGGCCTGTTTTTTGTAACATCAAGTGGACATATTTAAAACTGCAGCTCATTTTTATCTTGTGTGACACATGCACTTTAATTCATAAATTACCATTGATAATGTAACGTTAGGCACAAAATGAATTAATGATTCATTTGAAAATGTTTTTTTTTTCTACAAAGAGGGGCAGCAACCTTTTGGAAGAAAAAAACACTTTTTTCTTACTCAGCTTTCCAATGATGACTTATTTCAGTGACCGGTGACATGGTGACGACACAATTTTGTTTGTCACCAGTCCGTTAAGGGGTTGAAAGTGTAACGAATACCCCGACGACAACTGCTCCCTTTTCTTATTCAACAACCATTGTGACTTGTCAATGCTTTTATTGCTTTAATGAATAGCAAGCTTAATGGGCCTGTTCTATTCCCTGCAGATTCCTCCTGCAATCAGGAGTGCACATTGTCCATGCTGCGTCAGCGGGGCCCCGCCGTTCTCAAAACGTTCTCAAGGTCCCTAATGCTCCCGTAGAAGAGCTGATTACATCGGGTCCTCGGAATTAATTGCGTGGGTCGTTGCTGTATGCTTCTGCAGGTCTTAGTTTGATGTGACTGTTTCGAAGTTT
This sequence comes from Urocampus carinirostris, assembly GCF_059441175.1. Classification (NCBI taxonomy): domain Eukaryota; kingdom Metazoa; phylum Chordata; class Actinopteri; order Syngnathiformes; family Syngnathidae; genus Urocampus; species Urocampus carinirostris. Next base: position 6,801,160 of record NC_142363.1, read on the forward strand.
TTAGTACGCACGGGCGATACTCTGAATTTCGTTATCAGGCCGATCAAAGTAAATGAGTATCGATCGATACCGACCCGGCAATTTTGGGTTGGAAAGCATTGAATGATTGAGCTCTTTGCCCTTGTGTTGGATTATAACTACGAAATACTCGTGGTGGGCGGATGCATCCAAATATCCATATCATCGAGGCTGAGCAAGTACAGTATATGGATTGGATCAATACTATTGTCTTAATATCGATACTGTCTTCCCAATTAAACTAGCACTAAAACAATGTTGTTAGTGGGTTGTGGTAAAATACATACATAAAAGCTTTCAAATTTGATCCAATTACAATGTTAGGAATTTTACATACTATAAATGTATCGTTTACCAAATTGTTCGAATGAGTTATCTGACTCTATTAACCAAACATAACCTTCATTCACCTAACAATGCATGCTCGTTTCTTTTTGTGAAAAGACGGACAAGAGACCGGCATTTCCACACAGGGGCAGATTTAATTTCTTAAAGTATTTTACCAAGTGAACTCCATCGAATTAGCCGAATTAGTCTTCGTCCAGCCTCTCTCTTGTTCTCCCTCGATCTTCGATCTTCTCCAAACTTCTCTCGACCCACGTCTCTCCCAAGCTGGCATGCCGGCTCCTCCCATGGGTGGGCCAGGAACGCCCATGTGGGCTCCACCTCGTCGCCTCGATGTCTGTCATGGTCAAAACATCCCCGCGCGTTTCCACGTCATCAGGGCTTTGTTTTCCAAACATCGCCTGCCATCTGCGTCAGAGTTCTGTTATCAAAATTCCCCAGCCAAAACACTCCGCACTTGGAACGGCGCGACCTGAAGCCCACTCAGTGAATATCTTTTGCATTAAATGTTATTTGTATTTGATCGTACAAAATCCCTTATAGTCAAATGTACAAAATCCTTCAACAACTATTTCAAAACAAAAGTCTAGAGATTCAAACACAAAAAAAAGAGAATACAAACCAATTATAACATGAAAACTTTATCTTTCATTCACAAAATTTTTAAAATACAGTCAGAATGTGCAAATAGTGTAATTCAAGGGTCTCAAACTCATTTACCTTTGTTCGTGGGTGAGGTTGGGCCATATTTTATAATAAAAACATGCTACATAAAATGAGAAAAATAATAATAAGACAAGCATTAAAAATAAATACAAAAATAAACCAATCAATTAGTTAAAATGAATCCATAATTTGTGTGGGCTGCCCTTACATGAAAAGGACAGTGTGTATTATTTAACCACTATATGTTGCTATATTGTATAGTGCAAATAAAGTGCTCAAAACCACAAAGAAAAAAACAAACTACTGTGACTAAAAGTGACCAAAAGGCACAATTTTATTTTGTATTTTATGTCAAGCGTTTTTCCATTAAGAATAGTTCTTGAAGGGGTGGTGGGTACTATTTGACCACTAGATGTCACTGTATTGTGTAGTGTAACCATAAACAAGCGCTGCAAAGAACAAGAAGAGATACAAACTACAGGTACTCAAAGTGACCAAACGACAATTACTCTTTTTTTTCTTGGCCAGCCTTTCACAGGGTTTTTGTATTTTGGAGGTAGCCAGCAAGATTGCTCTCTAGGTAGGGCTCAAGTTATATAAAATATCTGCAAATTTCTTGACCTAAATCTACTTTAGGAATATGTGTTTTTAAACAGGCATTTGGCTTATCTTTTTTTGAATGAATGCATATTTTTACCAATAGGACACACTAAGTAAAACACACTGTCCCATCAAACTATAAGAAAGTAATTGGTCCCTGGGCCATATGTTTGAGACCCTTGATGTAAACAATACTATGTTAATTAGTATAAAATAATACAACACTTTTACTTTCCTTGCCCTCGTGTAGGTTTTAGATCAGGGGTGGAGTAATAGTAGTCCGACAGCCCTTTGAGACTTGTGATCACGGACTGTAAGTCAAGAGAGTAAAACCAGAAAAGTAGCAATATGACAAAAATACTAATTCTTTATAACATGTCATCAAGACAAGTACAATACCTACCATTGGACAATATTTTGGAAAATAAAGTTAATAGTGCAAATAAATAATTCCAAGCCTTTGGTTGCTTGCTCCAAGGAATAAGCCCTTTTGGCTCCATTGCCAAACTCAATACAGATTTACAAGTTTTTGTTCAGGAACAGAAACAAAAATACCATATGCAAGACATATGGCTCCATGCTCTATTGCCACGGTGACCACTGATTGACAAGTTTTTGTTCAGGAACAGTACCATGTTGAGTTGCAGCTCATTGCTCTCTTTAGGGCAAGTTTTTCTCATGTAATTATGTAAATTTAGATCACTATACCACACAGATTACACCTGATATTGTACTTTTCTGTACTTGAAAATCGGAAGGCAACCTGGGCGGGAGATAGAGGGGTGCGCTATTTTCTCAGAGAAGCACTATTTTAAGAAAATTACGTCAAGAGCAAAGTATCAATCTTAGGACGATAGTATCCAAATTGTTAGTTTCGAAAATATCGATATTTGAATCGATCAGCCCACCTTAGTTTTTGGGGCTAAAAACTCTTCAAATAAAATTCTTTGAACAAGAGCACATCATAGATTTGAGAATGGCAATACTTGTATCACACTTGCGGTAGTATTATAATATGAGAGTGGTTTTGTTTTGAAAGTTAAATCGCTGGAGTAAAATGATCTCTATTAATAAGAGCCCCCCACCCAACAGAGAAAATCTATCCATCTATCTATCTACCCTGGTCATATCCCTCAAGCGGGGTGACCGACAGCAAGACAAACACATACAAAAACAAAGAAAATTAATAATAATAATAATAATAATACATTTTAAAAAAGGGGAAACGTAGCAAAAAACACACACAAAATCTTTTGGACCATGGCCAACCCAAATGCCCAAACACCCAAAAAAGTTAAGCACCTCGCCACCCAAGCTAGTCATGGTTTCGTCCCTCCAGATGAAACGGGACACGAGAAAGCGGTCATTTCACTTGGGTTACGGTGATACAACACCCTCTTCTGTTCAACAGCAGGGCCCGACAGCTTTCACTGGTTTACCCCTGCCGCATCATACAGGTGCCCTGCCCATCCCTTAGAACGCCTCTAGACATCCCACTCATTCCTATCACCAACAAGAGCTCTAGCTTCCAATATGAATACTTGGTAAATACAAAGTAAATACTTGGTAAAAAATGCTCATAGTTTAAAAGAAAACAACTTTAAACCCACATTTTGCGTTCCGGCAACCGCTAAATGTTGGATTTAAATTTGTCAAAGATAAATTGTCTTCTATGAATGGATGACAAATTTTGGCGATTATTAATGTCAAAGGTATGGCGTGTCGAAAAACAACACTTCACATTTGTTTTTTCTTCAAAGGCTTGTTCTTAACATTAACTATTTCTCCTTGAAGGTTTAAAAAAAAAACATAAATAAGAATATACGACTGGAAATCCTTCTTTTTCTTTGTGTTTTTAGCACTTCATTTTGCTGTCAAAGTTGTCGTGAGCCGGAATTATATAGCCTTTTGTGATTACATTAAAAGGGAAAAGGAAAAAAGGTAGAAAACAACTATTTGCACATAGCAAAGGCATACTTTCCTTTTGTGCATTTAAGGCATCGCATGTACCTATTCATACGCTGTAGGTTATTTTTATTGGGATAAACACTGAGCTTATGTCAGTCATGAGGGATGGACAATTCTGGGAAATAGATCCAAGTGAATACATGGTAGTATGAATCGATACTGGTCCAATATCAAGGACTTTTTGGGATTTCATGATTATTAAATAATTGAACCCTTCCCTTTTGAATAGGTTTATAATTCCGATAAACACAGCGCAAATACTTTAAGCCCTATCAATGTTTCATTTTTGTATTGAATTACTTCATTTTAAGCTTTAGATATGCAATGTGAAAATAAATATTTATTTTACGACTGTTTGAGAGCTAAACCCAAGAGAGTTAAACAAAAAAATGCATGCATGATACAAAAAAATACATTACTGTACAACAATTAAAACTAGAGAACTAAAATAATGTAAATATTGTTCATTGCACAATATTCAGTCAGTAAAACAAAAATGTTTCAATTGTTTCTTATTGACTCTGTTGCCATAGTGACAACTGTTTTTATCCATTTTAGTTTTGGAACAGTAACCTTTTTACATTTTTGTTGAAGGGTGAGATTTTTTCATGTGTTTATGTAAATTTGTGGTGTAGCACATAAACAAATTACACTTGGCATTGTTTGTCCGGAGTGGAAACAAGTTGACAGTCCTTCCTGCTTGCCCCTGTCACTTTTAGCTTCCGATAGATTTTGCCCTCTTTTCTACCCGTTAGGCAGGATAACCCAGCTGGCCAGGTAGGGAAAGACAAGAGACAAAATGACTCACTCGCTCATTGACACCTACAGAGAATTTTAATCTGACATGCATGGTTTTGGAATGCGAGAGGACCCCTACACAAGCACGAGGAGAACATGCAAACTCTGCACAGGAAGGTTGGTAGCTAGATTTGAACCCATGACCTCAGAACTGTGATGCGGGTGCGCTAACCACCTAACTACCCTGCCTACTGCAAGCATGATTAAGTCAAATACCTTGCTGATGTAGTTGTTGGAGTTGTCATTTTTCTGATAATTTATCGAGAAAAAAAAAAAAACAGATACATTTCTTGTGAAATATGAGAAATGGGTTGAAAATGTCATAAAATCCCAAATTATAATATTATTGCGAACCAAAATGAATGAAAAACTTTTTACAATCTAATTTTAGTCACCTTAAGCTTAAAAAACTGTTGCAGGAAATAACTTTTAAACATTTTCCGCAGCCACGCTGAGATTTAATCAAAAAAAAGGCTTTAGCTAAAAAAGGTTGAAAAACCCTGCTACCTTGTCACACTACACTAGCATATGTTATCCTGTAATAAGAAATCACATATTCCAATGTTTTTTTTAGTTTTTTTTAATGAAAATACTTTGAATTGACTTATTTTATATGTGAATTGAGATCAGTAATCTGCTAATGGCCAGGAAAAATAATTAACACTACATCGCAACACATACGCGTTTAAAAAATATAATTGAAACGTTTAGCAAACATTCAAAGAAAAATCAAGTACTTTTCTTAGAATTAATAATATCAATATTTGTATAAGCCCACGCCTAATAAACATAAGTCTTGTTGTCTTTTATGTCTGACAATTGCAATCATTCAAATGATCTAGCAGCACAATATAATAGTGATAGAGTTTGTTTCCTGGATCAGCAAGTGGCGTTTGACATGTAGTCATGTTTCTCTAATAGAAAAACAACATCCCCCATGAGGCTCATAGAACGAAACAGGCAGGTAGCTTCACAAGCAGCTGCCACGGGCCGCAAGGCTAGTCGACCTCGTGGAAGATGAGGCCCTTCATGAATAATGAATCAGCAAGATCTATTAATTCATTTCCTTCAGCACTATTGCAGTGCTTGTAAGACGTGTATTAAAAAAAATGTAATTAAAATCATTAAACCCACCACATACCACAATGCAGTAAGTGTTTATAAGAGTACATGTCAGCTTGAAAACATTGCACTTCAATGGGTACAAAAAAGATTTTTTTTTGCATATTTAATGATGTCAAAGAGAGTTCATGAATTCATGATAAAAAGTGTTGTAGAGATAAGTTTAAAAAGCAAACTATATAACGTGCTTGGTTGAACATTACAACTCAATACGTGGGCGACGGACGCTGGTGAAAACCTGCAGCAGAATGTAAAAGCATTGTGCCCTCTGAGAACATTCCGTTTAAAGCAATTCTGTTCAGTAAACATAAGTGAGTGCGTTTGAAGCTGTTTGTTCTTTTATCACTTCATAAGGACCTGGTATATCTCAATAAGCTTCTGGTATCTATAACAGTCTTTAGAATGTTTTAAAAGCGCATGCGGTGGGAGCTGATACTAGTAGTGGCCGTCTAACCGATCAAGAACCTGGAATTAAATGAATAGTATATTGGCATGGCGGCACGGCGGCTGGGTGGTCAGGTGGTTATAGGAAAAAGGGAACCTGAGTGCAGGACTGTTACACGTAGGTGGACGGTTCTGGAAAGTGAATTAGTTACAGGCAATGTTATCTCTAATTTTCCACGGGTCTGAGTGTTCACACAAAGTCGGTGAGCAACACTTGAAACAACTGTGAGCAACCGCAATCCCAAGTGTGGCAACTAAGTTTTTATCAAACGAGTCCAAAACTTGACATCAACTTACATTTTGCTGAGTTTCCGGCAATGCAAACATTTTTTTCACTTCTAAATGAATTGAGGTTGTACGGCCTACAAACGTCATTTGTTTTTACAACAAGTCTTTCACAAGATTTCCATTTTTTTTTTCCTGGTATCTTTTGTGGCATAATACTAACATTTTGGGGGGCTTATTTCGTCGGTTGCACGATACAGAACTGTATTTAATCACATTTGTAGTGGATGTACAATGTTGGCAACAAGACTGACTTGTATAATTGGAAATTAATTGAATGTCAAGTCAAGTCAAGTCATTTTTATTTGTATAGCCCTAAATCACGAAGAGTCTCAAAGGGCTTCACAGATTGTTACACTATATTACACAAACTATTTTCAACCGACAAGAGGAGTAGGTTATTCGTATGCAATGGAGTAGAAGTGAGTTTTAAGTTTAGATTTAAACATTTCCACTGAGGTTGCAGATCGAATCTCAGGGGGAAGAGCATTCCACAGCACCGGTGCCCGGATGGAGAACGCTCTCGAACCAGCAGAAGACTTCTTTGCTCTCGGGATCATCAGAAGACCAGCACTCTCAGATCGTAGGCTTCGGACCGGGACATAGTGGCAGATCAGATCTGAAAGATAAGAGGGAGCAAGTCCATGTATGATTTTGTACAATACTAAGAGAACTTTGAAGTCACATCTTTGGCTCACTGGGAGCCAATGCAGGTTAGCCAAAATCGGTGTTATGTGATCGTACTTTTTTGTCCTAGTTAAAAGCCTCGCTGCGGCATTTTGTACTAGCTGAAGAGACTTGATTCTGGACTTCGGGAGACCGGAGAGTAGTGCATTGCAGTAATCGAGACGGGAGGTAACAAATGCATGAATTATTGTTTCCGCATCAGACTGAGACAGTATTGAACGGATTTTAGCAATGTTGCGAAGATGGAAGAAGGCAGTTCTAGTAATTTGCTTTACATGCATCTCAAAGGATAGATCAGGGTCAAATATGACACCTAAATGTTTAACTGAGTCACTCTGTGTGATGTGACATTTGTCAATGTTCACAGCAGTTTTTGAGAATAAGTCCCGGCATTTAGAAGGACCAATGACTAACATTTCGGTCTTTTCAGAGTTAAGACGCAAGAAATTGAGTGACATCCACTCTTTTATCTCAGTGAGACAGGCCTCCAAATTTCCACAGTTTAGTGTGGAAGATTCCTCCAACGGAAGATATAGTTGAGTGTCGTCTGCGTAGCAATGGAAGCTGATATTGTACTTGCGAATAATATCACCTAATGGAAGCATGTAAATGTTGAAAAGTAGGGGGCCGAGCACTGAACCCTGCGGAACACCGCAGGTAACATTAAAGGGCTCAGATGTCGTTTCACCATATTTAACACAGTGCGTCCTATCTGAGAGGTAGGATTTGAACCACGAGAGGACGGCTCCTGAGAGACCAATCCATTTTTCCAACCGTTCTAGTAGGATATTGTGGCGCACTGTGTCAAAAGCAGCACTAAGATCCAGCAGCAGCAAAAGTGATGAAGCGCCAGAATCCATTGACATTAGGGGATCATTTGTTACCTTGATCAGAGCTGTCTCAGTAGAGTGGTTAGCCCTGAATCCTGATTGCATGGATTCAAAAAGGTTATTCTCCGATATGAAAGCATTCAGCTGCTGTGCCACTACTCTTTCGAGTACTTTAGAGAGGAAAGGTAGGTTTGACACAGGTCTGTAATTACTTAATATTTCTGGATCAAGGTTGGGTCGTTTCAGTGTGGGTTTAATAACGGCGGACTTAAAAGCTGCTGGAACTACACCTGAGGAGAGTGATGTATTTATAATATTTAGAACTGAAGGCCCAAGGACGCTAAAAAGACTTTTAATAAGTGAACCTGGGAGCGGGTCGAACTGGCAAGTTGTCGGTTTGGCCGCATTCACCACTTGTTTGAGATCATCAAGTGACAGTTCACTAAAACCGGCCATTTTCCCAGGGCAGCCACCCTGTCGTGCATCTGTAAATTTCAGTCCTTTAATACGTGTGGTACTAACAATATCTTTTGCAATTTCTTCCTGTATGCATTGAATCTTCTTAGTGAAGAAGACCATTAACTCCTGGGCAGAGTGTGTCGAACTGTCTGCGATAGGCTGTTGCCTTGTAAGCGATGCTACAGTGTCAAAAAGGGCTTTGGGGTTGTTCTTTTGAGACGCAATCACCTTCGAAAGGTAGGCCGATTTTGCAGAGGCAAGGGCCGCTTTATACTTTAACAAGCTGTCACACCAGGTTTGATGGAAAACCTCAAGCTTGGTAGCGCGCCATTTTCTCTCCCATTTCCTGCATTCTTTTTTAAGGGTTCTAGTTTCATCAGTAAACCAAGGTGTGCGTCTTTTAGGACGTGATTTTAGTTTTATGGGCGCTATTGAATCCAGCACACTAGTCAGGGTGGTATTGAACTCATTCATGAGTGAGTCAATCGAGCCATTGTATTTAGGAAAGGACGCAACTGCTCCAGGAAGGAGTTCAAAGAGCTCAGAAACTGTGCCAGTGCTTATATTGCGTCTGCTAAATCCCTCAGCTTTATTAACTCTACATTTAGTTAGCACCTCAAATGTCACTAAATAATGATCAGAGATAACAGTAGTACACGGTAGCACCATAATGTTTGAGGTTAAAACTCCTCGAGTCAGAATCAAGTCTAGCGTGTTCCCATTTTTATGGGTTGGCAAGTCAACCAGTTGAGTAAAACCAAATGCATCAATTAGAGAACTAAACGCAATAGTAAGTGAACTGTGTGGGGAGTTCATATGAATGTTAAAGTCTCCCATAATTATAATTTTGTCTGCATAGGTTACTAGTTCAGACAAAAGTTCAGCAAATTCGTCTAAGAAAGTTGTGTATGGCCCAGGTGCACGATAGATAGTTATTACATCAATTGACAATTGAGGGGACCGCATCACAAGAGCCTCAAACGTTTTGTAATTATTAGAGGTACGTGTATTAAATTTGAGCGATTTTTCAGAGATTAGCGCAACACCACCACCCCTTTTCAGCGTGCGTGCTATATGACTACTCTCGTAGTCTGGGGGAGAGGCATAATTTAGCGCTAAGTGCTCATCCGGGCGTAACCACGTTTCACAAAGACCCATACAGTTAAGTTTATAATCACGAATAATGTTATCAACAAGTAAAGCTTTTGGAGCAAGCGATCTAATATTTAACAGACCAAATTTCAGCTTTGCTGAACCATTTGACTTAGCTGAACTCTTTGTAGTCTTTGTCGAGATCTTCAAAAGCTCCCGGCTTTGTGGCCGTTCGTGAGCGCTGAGTTTAAAGCGTCGGTTGTCCGGCGAGGAATGAATGGTGGAATTAGTTACATCCTCGCGTCCATCCTCGCGTCCATCTTGCTGCTTGGACTTCACACGCTTCACACATCTACCTGCACGGCAACCACGCTTCTGTGTCCTTTCTTTACGGCGTCGTCGGCGTCGTTTATTTAGCGGAATAGCTGTCCACAAGGATGCCGGGTCTCTTTGAAGTTCGCTCGGTATATCATGGGCGGTATAAAAAGTGCCCGAAAAGTCGAAATTTAGACGCCCACCCAACCGAATAAGTTCGTCCCTACTGTAAGTGTTTTTGGCCACACATGTGTCCAAAAGTGAAAGCAAAAAAGACAAGAGAACGGCAATAAATAGAAGATTAGCTGGACAACGAGCCGCAAGCATGTATCCATGCGCCGCCATGTTGGTATACTGAATGCAACACAAACGTTTTCATCTTTTTCCCTGTTTTTCTCTTTTTTTTTTAAATTCCTTTAAAAAAATCTCATTGCGTTTATATTTTCTTAGGGGTTACTTTTTTCTTTTTGTTCTCTATTTACTTTTTTTCCTTTGTTTCTTTCTTTTATTTTTTCTGGCTTTTTTCTGAATTTTGCCTTCTTTTTTCTCTTCCTTTTGTTTTTTTTTTTCTCAGCTTTTCACTACTTTTTCATGTTGGTATTTTTTTCTTTTTTTGTTCTATTTCCCCCCCTTCCTTTAAATCTTTTTGTCCACAATTTTACATAATATTAGGTTGTGTAGGGATAAAAGAAGAAAATACAACCTGAAGAGCCGTTTGGGACCCGAAAGAAGCTGGTTCTCGAAAAACTCGACTGACTTTACTCAACTTCGTTGTACTTCGACCTTGACTTCCAAATACTGCATGTAGAACACAACGTCAGGGGAACCCTTGTATTTTTACCTTCATGCACTGTAACTTTGACTTAATTCGCTTCTTAATTAGCGAATTATGAGCCCTGTTTTTTGTGAGCTGGCTAGATTTTCTTTCGCGCAGAAATGTCTGGGTAGCGCGCAACTGCGCACAAACGCAGCTTAGAGGGAACATTGCGCTGGATAGATTTTCTTGTGCGCTGAGAATGTGCGGGCAGTGCGCAATTGCGCACACGCGCAGCTTAGAGGGAACATTGGTTACAGGTGATTCAAATGAGTAAATATGTGTCGATATTTTCTCATTCTCAGAGCATATGGTGTTCAAGAAATCACACATTATAAATCTGTGTGGCGTTTGTTCAACACTGAAAAGATGTATTAGTATGTTTAGGGGAAGAAAATCCAAATCCTATGCAACATTTTAAGTGGTGGAGTGACGGAAACGTGCCCCGTTTCACCAAGTCATGTCGGGGCTGGCCTAGTATGTTTGTTTGTCTGTCTGTTTGTCTGTCCACCCAAGAAAAGGGGTAAGGAGGTTAGATATGACTACCACCTTTCCCAGGCGGTCAGGTAATTTACCCTGGATGTGGAAAACTCTTTAAAAAGCTGACTCTGCATTTTTTTGGGGAGAAAGACATTCCACTCTCCCAGTCCAGAATGACATTGAATATGTGCACCATCTGTTACAGGCAGTCATATTCATTACTCCAGATGTGAAAAATGCCAAAGAGATAACAGGGTGTTTTTGTTTTTGCTGACGCAACAGCTTTCCCCCAAAAACATCTTACTCTCCTAGGAAAAAAAAAAGTTTGGTCAGGGTCAGTATATCTCACAAGAGATCAGATATTCAACGTTGAGGTCAAAATGTCAAGAAAAAAAAAACCTGATCCAGAAAATGGTGGTTTTGCTGACTTCTCAGTTTTTGGGGGTTTTAATGGGGTGGGGGAAAGACATTTCCGTTTTCTGAGCCAGAGCAACAATTATTGTGATAACAATGTCTCCTATGCAGTTAAAGTAATAAAAATGCCCCCAAAAAGTTGACTCAGCACTCATGCGCTTTTAAAACATTCTAAAGACTGTTATAGATACTAGAAGCTTATTGTTTTAACCTCAAACATGACGGTGTTACCGTGTACTACAGTTATCTTGGATCATTATTTAGTTACATTCGAGGTGCTAGCTAAATGTAGTACTAAAAAAGCTGAAGGGTTTAGTGGACGCAATATAAGCACTGGCACATTTTCTGAGATCTCCGATCTTCTTCCAGGAGCAGTTGCGTCCTTTCCTTCATCCTCATATCTTTCGATCTGATTTCCCCCTATGTTCCGGCCCGAAGAATTCGTTCTGAGAGAGCCGGTCTTCTGGTGATCCCAAGAGCCAAGAGTGTTCCGCTGGTTCGAGAGCGTTCTCCATCCTAACACCGGTGTTGTGGAATGCTCTTCCCCCTGAGATCCGATCTGCAACCTCAGTGGAAATGTTTAAATCTAAGCTTAAAACTCACTTCTACTCTATAGCATATGAATAACCTAAACTGCTCATGTGTAATAACCTGTGAAGCCCTTTGAGACTCTTTGTGATTAAGGGCTATACAAATAAAAATGACTTGACTTGACTTGTTTTTGCTGACTCAGCATTTATTCCAGAAAGTCATTCCACTCTCCCAGGCCAGAACATCATTGATATCACTACCATAACAAGTTTGGCCAGGATCCGAGAATCTCACAAGCAATCGGGTGGGTTACTCTAGGGGTGAAAGAAGCCCAAAAGGAAAATGCCACCCACAACTGGTTTTGTGGTACTCTAATGCCTGTTACAGTTTAGGGTTAGGGTTAGGGTTAGGTTTAGGCTTAGGTTTAGGCTTAGGTTTAGGCTTAGGGTCAGGGTTAGGCTTAGGGTTAGGGTTAGGGTTAGTCATGGCTGGACAAGGCTAAATATGATTTGAACACATGTTTTTAAGAAAAATACTATAAAAATAAAATGGATAGATAATCCCTTTATGCGCTACAAAAACAGATGATAGGTAAAAAAAGACAATGACAAGCTGCTGGACAGAGTGAGCATATGGGATATTATCATCCTATTCCCCAGTCTAAAATTTAAATCTCACCATTATCTATGGGTCTTATACACAGAAATTATTTCACTTTTATAAGATAAGGGAAGCAAATCCTGCCCCCCCCTCCCCCCCCCCCCTTCTCCCGAAGCCAGATTTTGATTAAAACTCTTTATTGTGTGGGAAGTAATTGGCGGAGAGAAGGATCGAGGCGTACGGGCGCACTGTGCCTCATTTACCTTAACGATTACTGCCACGCATATCAAATAAAAAAGGAGCCTGAGGAAGAAGAATTGGGGAATAAAGATAAGTTAAATACGCACATGGTTCCACTTAAGTCACTGCTATAGATAGCTGGGCTTAAAAAAGATAAAAACGTGATTTAGGGGAGAACAGATTTTTAGGGGAAAGTTTTTGAGTCGCGAGCCTCATCAGGATCCAACAATTGCCAGAGGGGCCGGACTACAAGGGAAAAAATGATTAATTCATCAGGATAAGTACACTTTTATTGTTGCCAAATTAAAGCACTTTTTATGTACTTTAAAATCTTAATTTAATTTTTTTCCAGAAGAAAAATTGCGTGTGAATCATATATTTTGCAGAGCCACAAATATATTTGCGATTCACATAAGCAATCCTATAAAATCGGACCATAAGTAAAGTGTGCCTATATTTGGTTTTGAGACAAATCTCTACCCATATACGTGTTGGGTAAAAAATTTGCATTTCCAGTCTCGGCAAGTTCTTCCGTTTGAATTTAGCTCTGGGAAACGCTGCCTTAATCATGGCCCAAAAATAAGGTCTATAATTGATGCGTAATTCTTGCACTAATACATAACTCAGAGTGCCCTGCTTAGATGTAGCATGCACCACTCCAGAGGGGACGTTGACGCTTAGTAATAAAATGCCATACAAATTAATGCCAACTGAAGTTAATCAAGAGGGAAGAAGAAATGCAATGGTAGAGCGAAGCCACCAGAGAGCAGTGTAAGTGTCGGTTTTAAGCAGACTTGTTGAGAAACATGGCAAACATTTCAATCATTTAGGAGTACTTCACCGAAAATGCAAGCAATTTTCAGTCCTTGAAAATACAAAATTCAAATTTAACAATTTTCAAGGATTTTCAGCACCCGTATCAACCTTATTTCTGACATAGTCCAGAATTAAACTCTGGCAATACATGAGCCTTTCGCAGGACTATGGGTACCCTTAGCAGCAAAAATGGCGGACAATAATGTCAACTCTCTTTAGGTGAGGTACATGCGATGTAAAATAAATGTTAATTTTACAACCTACAAAAATAAAAAAGGCAAAAATTAAAACCAAAAAAGAACAAAAGAAAAAATACAATAACAAAAGGAAAAGGGAGAGAAAAATGAACTTTACATTTTTAAATAAACATATTAACACTGAAAAATACAAGAAATAAATGTAAAATATTTATGAATCTAAAAAAAAAGATAAAATATATACAGTGGAGTTCGAACGCCGGTACGCTAGGGTGCGATGCTGAATGAATGAATGAATGAATGAAATTTAAAGTCAAAAACACAAAATCTGCATATTAATTTTCTCGAGACAAATAGGTGTCTCGAAGAGAACCAGCTGGTGATTGGTGGGTAGCCAGATTTTCTCATTCACCTGTAGTTGGCTCAGATACATTTTGTTTGTAAACAACACGACCCTTCGTTTACGTGCAGCAGCTCTCTTTCCTTTTTTATCAGTTGTCTTGAAAGTTTTTAACTTGAAAACTGCAGCACCTGCTTTTTGCATTTTCAATGATGTGGATCAGTTTATGTTAACTTTATTCATGTATAAAACGCAGTACCGTACGTTATTGTGTTCGGCTGTGACTTCCTATTTCCTCAACACCACGTGTCTCACTCTTATCATTTCTGCAGAAGCATTTGAAAGAAAACGCATACATAAGATGCATCTCTGTATAAGCCGCAGGGGAGAAATTGTATGACAAAAATTGCGGATTAAAGTCCGTAAATTATGGTATAGTTTTACCATGTTCATTCGGTGGACCGCAACAAAGAGGCTGACTGGCCGTAGTTTGCACTTCTATTTCGGAGTATGAGATGTGGAAAGAAAAATAATCGGAGGCGAGAGAGAAAGGCGGATGTCTTGTGCACTGACCTCAGGTGTTGTACCGCGGATGACAAACTTAATGGAGCCTCATTTTCTGTGCACCGCTCACTTCACTGCACCTGTCTGGACCTTTACACCTCTCTTTTTGCCTGCTCTAGCACCCTCATTCTCTGGCCACAATAGTCATTATGTATGCTTGAAGGAGACTGATCAGTTTGCTCAGCCACCATGTTATTGTTAATAAAACAAGCTTATTTGGAAGCCACAGACAACCCTTTTTCTCCTGCCAGAGATTCTGTTACACAACTAAATAATTGAAATGGAGTGCAGTTAATTCAGCCTGTGATCAATGGAGATTTACAGCAATGGAAGCATCCAAGTTTCCAAATGTTTCTGAGTGACTGAGCAGGGTGGAAGCACAGAGGAGACATCTGGTATGAACAATGTATGAATTACGACCGCTCTTAGCCAACCAAAGGGTTTAAAGTAATCCATAGCAAATCTGAACGTATTTGATTGTTATTATATAAGCATATATGCATCCATTAATGTCACTTCCAACTGTTGGGACAATGCATGTTGCTGTGGAATTGCAGTTGTTGGTCTTACGTGCCGTTGTTTATCTAATCAAGCCATCCCATTACCACCCTTTTAGAAAGTTTTTTTTTTTTTAAATGATTAAATATGATGCCTACCTTCTTACCAGTTTCATTTGAAATTAGAACATATTTGGAATTTAACATTGTAAGGGTTTTCTGTTCCAACCTTTGCTGTTCTTGCTAGTTAAAAATTCATTGGTGTATTTTCTCCTTATCTTAAGAGTCTACTAAACATATAGCCAAATACACTTGAGTCAATGTGTGTGTATCACAATCTTTCAATTACATATTCAATTTACACTTTTATAAGTACGTATGCATTGTATCTAGGCTCTTGTCACTTTAAAATGTTTATGCCCACCACTGTTATCGGTGTCACAATAAAATACAACTAAACCATGTATAAATTAGCACAGAATGAAAAATAATTGCATACATTGCAGTCAGTTGTTGTGGTTGTTTTGGTCCCACTAGTATAAATGGCCCAGATGAGTATTAGTTGGTTGAGTGATGGCTTACCACAGTATCTTTTTCATTCTGTGGTTGGGGATCAGATGGCTAATGAATAGGTATGGTGCGGAATTCCATTTGAATTGTCTCTCAATGTAGAGTAGTTATATTACTTTTAATGTCTGCTCCAGAAAAACAGAAACGATATAAACAATGCATAGTCTTCGAAATAACAGAAAGCAGTCAGTAATAATAGTCAAAATAACGAACAACCTCGTATCCTTTTGCAAACTCCTTTGCAGGTCTCGAATATTAAAAACGGAAAAAGCTGAATTAACTTATTATAAAGCAATAAACATAAAATTATTGATTTATAATTGTATCTACCGTTTACCTTTCATTCAATTGTAATTATGTTATACCTTATGAAAAAAATATAATAATATATATGACACTGTGGCTCCAGCACCCCCGCGACCCTACTGAGGACAAGCCGTGCAGCTAATGAGATGAGATTTTGGTATATATATATATATTCATACCAAAATCTCTTCCATCTTGTAATAATTTAAAATTCTAAACTTTCTATGGCTGGAAAAACCTCTGTGATAACTTTCTAGACACTGAACTGTTTGCAACAATTGAAAATGACTGAGCTTTTTTTAAAAGTGATGCACAAAATGAGAACAGACGCGAAGAAAAGTAGAGCAGCTCAGCAGAGCAAACACAGCATTTTCTGAACTCCCATTTCAAGAAAGGAAAACCCGTCTGTATGAAATTTGCAAAGCAAACATGAGCTTGAGTCAGAATCAGACTACCTAAATTTGGATATCAAACATTGTCAAGGGGCAAAGACAGGTGAAGCGTTATCCAATGAAGCAAAAATTGAAGCAAATGTACAACATTCCTGGTGCAGTCGTGCTGCCTTCATTGCTACAAGCAAACAATAGCTAAAATTGTCAAGTGTCTTCTGAGAATATAATGCCCTGTATAACCAGATTCCCAAATTTTACTTTTGCAGAAAAGCTTAGTATAATTGATTTCTTCCAATAATGTCGAGTAACTATACCATTCATCTGGATCAGTATGTGACATCGGCATACCTGTCAACCTGTACGTTTATTATGCATTTTAAGACGTGTACGACGTACAAGAAAATCTGTACGGAAAAACGCAAATTTGTCAATAATGGGTACCATCCGGTATACACCGACTATTACGAAACGGCAAATCAATCAAGCCAAAACGATTCGCCGCGGTATCCTCTATCTCGCTGTCGTTTTTTTCGTTGCAAACAAAGCGAGCGTTTGATGCTACTGTGCGCATGCGTCTGCTGCTGTAGTGCCTTATTTCGACTCCCCTGCAAAATCCTCCCCCCCTCGTGAGAAAGCGCATTCTGCTGCGGTTACAACGATAGCGATCGTATTCTATATAATAAGCTCATTAAAACAATAAAGCTATTGTTTTGTTATTGGTATTTGAAATTTGAAATTTAAAATACAAGCATCAATCGTTGATATTGTGGTTTGATTTACAAAAACGAAAATGCCAACTAATGTTTTCCTCCAAAAATATCTTTATTTAAATTTTAATTTAAAGTGTTATTAATGGATATTTTAATTATGCTGATAACAATTGTTCCCGATTTTTTGATTTTTAAAAAAATGTATTTTCTATATTTTTATTAAGAATATGTACAAAATGATATAATGAAATACATGTACTGTATAACATGTTAAACTACATAAATAAACACGTATGGAAAAAAAAATATGGTGTAAGGTTATTTTGTATTTTGTAAGGGCATGGAGCCGTGGAGGTTGACAGGTATGCATCAGATTCTTTTTTTTCTTTCTATATCTTATTTATCTGCTCATAAGGTAGTCGAATTAAACCTATACCTAGTAACTTATTTTTTGAATGGGACTGATCAACATCATAAAATTAAACAAATAAAGACCAAATCGTGCTCATAATTTCGATGATTTGAATCATTAATTTCTTATTTTACAACAAAAAACACTAAAAAAGTTAGAATCCAACAAAAAATGTGTTGCACTGGCACGTAATGTTTGCTCATATTAAGTATTATTGTTGTTTCATTTTTAGAAAAACAAAATAAAAAAATAGTAAAACTTGAATAATAGGTGTTATACCCTTAATTAGAGCAAACTTATTAACCAAAAGGAATAAACTGTATTACTTCCTGAGCCACAGTGACCACAAATAAAAAAAAAATGTTATAATGTTAACTATAATGCTAAAAATGTCATAGTTCTGCTTTCAAAATTATTTTACTTCTCAAACTGTTCAATAAACAGCTGGACCTGGGTATTCCCCAACCTTCATGCATATGGCGTAGCAGCTTCCTGAGTGATTACGCCCAACAGGAGAAAGAGGGACACCACACATCTACGGCCATCAACATCAACACTAGCGCACCTCAGAGATGTGCATTGAGTCCCCTGCTCTTAAACCCCTACACATATGACTGCAACTCTGATCACGACAGCAACATCTTTGTGAAGTACACTGCTGGCACCACAGTGGTGGGGCTCGTCTCTGAGGGCGATGAGTTAGCCTACAGGGAAGGGGAGAACTGGCAATGTGGTTCAGCCAGCAATACTTACGGTGCAATCCAGCAAAGACTAAGATGATAGTGGTGGCCTTTGGGAGGACGAATACCAATAATTCACCCCTCGTAATCAACCGTGTGTCAAGCCAGGAGGGTCTTACCTGGAACACTAACACCCCAAAGGTACTTCAAAAGGAGCAAAAAATAATCCCCATTGTAAAGATGCTGAGGAATAGCGACACCAAGCTAGAGCTGCTTGTGTCCATTTACACATGCTGTATTGAGTACATCCTCACATAAGCTGTCTTGAGTATGTTTCACCATCTGCACAGCAGCCTAGAGTCCTGCGCTTCAGAAGTTGATCAGCACAGCACAGACAATGTCACATTGCCCCATTCCATCACTTGATAAACTGTACAGAGCTCCTAAAGAGTTCAGACATTTGTGCAGAACGCTTCTCTGTTTGGCCTCTGGACAGGACAGACCTGGGCACTCTGGTCCTCGAGGGCTGCATGTCCTGCCTGTTTTTTAAGGTTTCTCTGCTCCAATAGTCAAGTCATGTTTTTTTGTATAACTCAATCACAAAGAGTCTCAAATGGCCACAGACCATAGATTATTGCAAACAACACTATTATTATACCATCCCCTGATCTAAAACCTACATGAGGGCAAGGAAAAACTCAAAAACCTCAACATGAGGAAAATTAAGAAACCTTGAGAAGGGAACGCACATGAGGTAATCCCCCTTCCAGATTGACCAGGCTGCAATGTAGGTGATTCCAAGCTCCTGCTAGCTTTCTAAAAAGCGAGGTAGAAACCTCCAATATCATGCAGGACATGGGGCTCTTGAGGATCGGATTACCCTGGTCTGATTTAGGACCATCGTATCTAGAAATGTCCGTCCATCCATTTTCTTCACCACTTATCCTCAGAATGGTTGCGGGTGTAATGGAGTTGTCTTTGAGCAATGGGCAGGGGAACCTGTTGCCAAGAAAATCGCAGGGCACATGGAGACATACAACCATTTACACACTCACTCATTACTAGGGACGATTTAGAGTCACCAATTAACCTGCCATGCATGTCTTTGGAATATGGGTGGAAACTGGAATGCCTAGAGTAAACCCATTCAGGCACGGGGAGAACATGCGAACTCCGCACATTGAATCTGGGACCCCTAAACTGTAGGGGGCGCTAACTACCCTTAGAGCAACAGTGTGTATTATTTAGCGCATAGTGGTAACAAAAAGTTCACTCATTACAATAAAGGCAAAGCAAAAATTACATGAACTGTCATATGAACATGCATTTTGTAGGTTGAAATTTTTTCTCGTCTCCAACGTTGTGCCCTGCTCAACAGACACCGCACAAAAACTGAAAACTCGTGCCAACACTACCTCATACGAATATAATGTTACTCAAGTCTTGTTCTTGCACATGTCGACTGCACTACGTTTAATGCTCAAATTGCACAATGTCTGACCATTTCCTTTTTTGCACTATGATGTCTATGCTTGCACCAATGTATATGCGGACTATTTTTGCACCATGATGACTTTGCACCAAATGCAATATTGCACAACCGTTACGATACAACGTTATCACGACAACCCTTTATGTAACATCCCACATGCTGACATTGTTGTGTAAATACCATGTAAATTATAACTATAGCCTTATTCCCCTTGTTTTATAACATTATCTTCTCTGTTCCTTTATCTTCTTGCTCATACCCTCACTATGTGTAAAACTGGAGTGTCATGCCCAATTTCGTTGTCACAATATGTTAGCCCATTTGTAACAATGACAATAAAGGTATATTCTATTCTATTCTATTCTATTAAGGGCACTTGAGTAGCCTGTGGACTGGTATTGAAAATAGCTCACCGGTAATGAGTCACAGTGATTTTCTAGGAAATTTGATTTTTAAATGGCATGAGAAATAACTCACAGTGTCTTTAAACAATGTGTTAATGGTTGACTGTGCTTTTTTAATTCTACTTTTAATAATTACAACCTGGTTGTCATGGTTTGGTGCTTGCAGTCCCTATTTTCTCCCAAAAATTGCAGCTTTACCCCATTTTCCAGTCTTATTTACTTTTCCCACCTCACTTTCTGAACCATTTTGGTTCCTGACTCTCACTCGCCAAAATATCGTTTCGTCTCTCACTCATTCTTCAAGGCCTTCCTCATTTCAGTCTCACCTACTCCAAGACCACCCACATCAACCACCTTTTTCGTTTCCCTCTTTGTCAAATGATTGTCTACCAAAGCCAATTTTACTAAAGGTAGTGCAAAATCTACACTTCAACATGTTTCTTCACCCAGAGACCCTCTCTCTAGTTTCCCTTGCAAGCCTCCCTCTCAAAATCTCGTCCTCAGTCGTCCTGGTCTCACACCCCCTTATCGCCAGTAAAGTTTTATTTGTTTTTGCTTTTATATTAACGTCCCCATAGTGGGATGATACTACATCCCTTGTATTATGTTCCCCTTGTGTTCTGCATTTGGGTCTGCCCGACACCTCATGGCACAAGTAATAACCTAATAAAATAATAATAAATAATGACATACTTTGTTATTTTATAAATACATTTCAAACTTGGCGCTAGACAGTAGCAAAATAGTAGCTCTCAGGTTTAAAAATGTTGGTGACCTCTGACCTAGAGGGAGCCTATATAATTAATCCCCTTCGTGATGCTAACCTCAAAAGCCGGCAAAAGGCTCTGTAGATTTTTTTCTTCCTTGTGCTCCTTACTACTCATTTTTGGTTGTACTACTTCAATGACATTTAGTGGTTTAATAATACACACTGTCCCTTCTAAAATAACAAAAACACCATCTTGCTTCTAGGGGTAAACACAAAAAAACTAAAACATTATGAAAAACTAGAAAAAACCGAGGGGGAAAATGCTGCTGTTTGGTCACTTTGAGTCTCCGTAGTTTGTATTCTCCCTTGTGCTTTGTAACATTTGTTTTCACTTTCACTACAAAATACATCAACAGTAGTCAAATGGCTCACGCTGTCCTTTTAACGTTTAATATTAAGGTAGGGGCCTCAAACCTACATCCTAGGGGCCGCAATTGGCCCGTGGCTTTTATTTATATTTACCTCCATGATAAAGGGCCAACATTTATCACACAAAAATGTAATTGTCATCTTCATACTTAACATTGCATGTAATGTATCATAGCAAACGAAAGCAATTAGATCATTCTCTTGGGCCCACTTTACGTAAGTCTGCATTTGTTTGCCAAATGCACATTTTCTCGTGCAGAAACTTGATTTATTAGTGTTTCGAACATATTGCCACTTGATGCTATCAATAAATGACTTCCTCTTTCTCCACTTCAGACTTGCCCCAAGGGTAATGTATGACAGAGACATGGAGGCTCAGGTTGAAATGTCACCTTCATTAAGCTGATATATAATCAATATGCGGAAACTGATAAAGTCCCAAAGTGGCTAATCTTCCTGCAGAGGTCGGAAGGAGTGACAAAGGGAATGTAAAGCAGGATATTTTATAGGATGTGTGGTTTCCTTTTTACTATCACTGACCCTTCATGCTGAATTAAAGGGAAAGTGTGTATACTTTGCGCTGGGGTCTCCACCGTGGTAACTGAAAGATGATTTCTTACTGGTTGACTGAGCCTTTTTTAGTCTGTAATAATCATACCCTGCTAATAACATATTGCTCTTATTTCAATACTGGCTGAACATGGGCATCAGGAATAGGCTTAGCAAGAAGCATACATTTTCAAGTGGATACAGATCCGTAGAAAAAATATTTTAGATTTGACACTGTAACTTTAGTATATTTGATCCCGAAATGTATCCAAATAAAAAAAAAACATCAATGGAATTATACTGATCAGAGTTCAGTTAAGAGGTAGGCAATATTGCTACTTGCTCCCTAATGAAGTTGAAATCCTTGTAACACAGGTGATGGCCAAACAAACCTACGTTTACAACTAACAGATGAAATGCAATTGGTCATTTGCTATTATATTATCAGCAGTTGAAGTGTGGCTGCCTCTTCAAATAGGAGTGTTTTACTGAACTGGTTCACTCCTAATTATTCATTTATTTATATATATAGTTTTTGCTTGCATGAACGCACATTTCAATATGACCATTTATTTTAACAACAATCTACTTTGCTTTACGAAGGAAAATCCAGTTTGTGAGAAGTCCTGGAGGATACCACTTGAGATCGCTCAATGCTCGTGACCGCTACCCCCATTAGCTTGGTCCAGTTTGCGCCCGCGCCTCCCCCTGTCAGGCACCTTATAGTGCACACACCTTCGTTGCGGCGATATATAATACGCATGCATTGTATTACGTTAGCATCATCTTATTTATTGCATTACTGTATTTATTAAATGTTTAATAAGTATCTAAATTAATTTGTAGTGATCAGAAAGTTGTGTTATACAGGTATTAAGGTTTCACTTTGATCCTTTTGGAAGGTGGGGGACATAATTCATTATATTATATTAGTAAAATTCGCTCATTACTCGAAGAATTCTGCTACGTCCATGGTTGTAAATATATATACACACAAACACACACACACACACACACGTATGTGTATATATATATATATATATATATATATATATATATATATATATATATATATACAGATAGAAAAAAACATGTATATGAACCCTAAAAAAGAATTTGGTCATGGATTAAAATCCAGTTACCAACCTTCCTGTGCGGAGTTTGCATGTTCTCCCTGTGCTTGCATGGGTTTCCCCTGGGCACTCCGGTTTCCTCCCACATTCCAAAAACATACATGTCAGGTTAATTTGCCGGTCCGAATTGTCCCTAGGTGTGAATGAGCGAGCGAATTGTCTGTCCCTGTGTGCCCTGCAACTGGCTGGCAACCAGTTTAGGGTGTCCCCTGCCCACTGCCCGAAGATGGCTGGGATGGGCTCCAGCACCCCCGCGACCCTACTGAGGATAAGTGGTACAGATAATGGAGGGATGGATGGATAATTTTATTTTGGATCTTTTTTCCAATTATTATTATTGTTTTATTTCTTTGGGTGGGGCATGACAGCTGTGCGAATTAAGTTTATTTCCCTCACTCAAGACAGCAGTTCTTGTCGGCAACTCTGTCGACACTGGCACAAATAAACAATTCAGAACAAATCTAATTCTGAATATCCACATCAACTGCGCCAAAGGTTCAGCTTGTTTTACTTTCATCTTATATTGTTTTATTTGGATCATAAACTGTGAGAAGGAACAACAGTAAAATTCAAAGTAAACAGTCTGTTCCTTAATCAAGTGGGACATGACATAGACAACAACATTACTAATTTAAATGGCTTGGCAGTCACTTCTGTGGAACTGGTTCAAAAATGCATTGGTAATTTATTTATCAGGCTTTACCTTGTCAGATGACAATCAATGCAGTGAAAAGTACTTTGTCTTAGTTCCTAAATCCCATGTAATAAAACACCCACACCATTTAACCACATGGAAAAACTGAGGTAAAAAATAAGTCTGTTTTTGTTGAAAGTCTTTTGATAAGAAATAATTTATTATAACATGATACTTGAACCCCGGGGTGTCCAAATGAGGGCTATTTATGTCCCTTTAACAATTTTAAAACCGCAACAAATGAAAATGATGTTTACTTGTACAAACGAGTTTTATACATTGAATATTATTTTAATATCTGAGCTGCCAAATTTTGGAAATTTCACTTCAGAATGAATATACAACTTTTAAATTTTGTGTTGTTTTTGTAGTGGCTTTCAAAAGTACCATTTTCATGTCAAAACTGGTTCTTAGGCAATCCTATCAGTTAAAAGAAACCTGCGGTTACTGCAAGTGTCCAGCAAATGACGCTAATGCAATTTTCAATTTTCATACTGTAGTTTAAATAGAAAATACATATTTTGTAATTTGCGATAAAATAGCATAATAAACTACAAAAGATCCATAGTTTCATTTGTTATGTCTGAAATAATATCCAATGATGCAACTAAACTATCACGGACCAGGGCAGGAAACAGGGAAAAGAACCCAATAGCGTAACATACTCACAATTTGTTGGTGAGAGAAGGAGGGCGCGCACACTCAATCCGGGGATCGATGGTCGCAGAAGTGGATTGAAGTCCAAACAAAAACGTGGTAAAACTCAAACAAATCAAGCCAAAAAAACAAAACAGGCAAATTTACTGACTAGGCATTTCTCAGAGTCAAACACGAGTATTGCAGAAGTTTCACAGAAGTATCACAGAAGTCTCACAGAAGTTTCACAACGCTCAGACACTTAACGGCTCAAAGGAGCGCATTTAAGTACTGCCAAGGAGCAATCAGTCAATACGTCTCAGCCGGTGTCCATGGGCGGGGCCATTTGGGCACCATGGCAACCGTGACATAAATTTTCGAATCATTTAAGTAGTATTTCCCTTCTGAAATTATAAAATAATTTTATTGAAAACTATTTTGGTTTATTTTTCAAAACAAAAAAATGTCAATTTACCCTCTTAACCCAACTGTTAGTACTGTGAAAATCATAATAATCCGATTTTGGTCAGAAACACACTCAGGGATGTGGAAGCACAATGCAGAAAGTCATATTAGAACAATCATTGGGGTCCTATAATTTGGCAGTGTTCAGTACACAGAAAGTCAGGCAGCAGGGCAAAAGTATTGAGAACATCATGGTAATCAATCATGAGGTTAGGCGAAGGTTCGGTGATCCAGTAAACCCAGGCAGCAAAGGCGGCAGGCCAAGAGTTCATTTGGCGGTAATCGTAACCCGGAAGGGCAGGCAAGGGTCTGGTACATTGGAATAACAAAGAGCTTGGATCAGAGTGCTTGGGGCATGACGAAAAAGACAACAAACTAGCAAATTAGTAGCAGTTAATAGTGGTCTATTCTGGGCTTTCTAATAACACAGTACAGCACTCTCGTGCAATGAACACATTATGTATGTATACATTAACACAGCAGACCTTCATGTGTGTGGGGAGAGTGAGACACCTTTCCATTTGCTCTGGGAGAGGCTCTTCGGAACAGGTTCTTAGCAGCTGCCCAAAGTCCCTGGTTGGTTATGAAAGTTTTTGCTGAGAGCATAGTCCTGGCAATCAACATGAATAAAAACCATCAAGCCCAGAGCATGGCAGTACATTTTATCAAGGCAGGGGAGACAGACAATTACCGGTCTCATTCATACTGCTTTTGATTGGCAGTTGCACGTCGACCTGAGAAAACCACTTAAGTTCCCCCATCACGTCGCAGTAACATCTCTCTGGCCAGACATGATCACCAGCTCTGAGGCTTCAGAACACCTGATCATCCTGGAACTAAAAATAAGTACCATGGAAAGATCGCATTGAGGAAGCCAACAGAAGAAAAAGTGCAAAGTAGCAGAAATGGTGGAGGAGGGCAAAGGCTGAAAGACTTTCTACGAGCCAATAGAAGTTTTATGCATAGGCTCTGAATGACGATCCCAATGCAAAATCCCAGGACTTATTGGGTGTGAAGGGAGCGGCCAAGAAGAAGGCCTTTAAATCTGCTAGTGAAGCCAAAGAGAAAGCCACAAGGTGGCTATGGCTCAATAGGGCAGATCCATCAGCTGCTACTGGGATACAAGCTGAGATGTAACTAACCTCGGCTGGGTCACCTGGGCGAGAGTGACTAACCCAGCCCCAATTACATCCATGAAATGTTTCTTTCAAGCGATCATGAAAAAATGTTCACATGCAGTAAAATAAATAACATAAAAAAATCAATAACTATGACTTTTTCCAGCCTCACAGCAAAATATAAAATGTTGCTAAACTGTCCCTGCTTTATATGCATGAGCGACTGAAGCTGACCGATGATACTAAGCGTTCAATAAACGCTGCTCTGCCCTTTTTACAGACACCGATTGATTTTGCACCTCGGCAGTAAAAGCTTTCTAGCTTTCTCTGCGAAGGCTTAGCTGACATGGAGCTGCTTGGCCTGTGGGGACTCCTTGAGTGCACTCACACATCGAGAAATCTCGGGTCGAGTGCTTAAGTTGAACCCATAGGAAAGGACAATGATTGAGAGAACACTTTGAGACTTGGGCTATCCGTGGTCTGTAGGCATCTAGAAGAGTTTGACAATACAAATTAGTGAAAGAATTGTACATATGAATATAAGGCATATTTTTATCCAAAGTGACCTAATTATGTAATTCCCAGAAACAGTGTTGAGACTAGGATCCGATCCGACTAAATAAATGAGAGTATCAATTGATATCAGTACCGAAACATTTTGCTTGAAAATGTCATGATCATTGAATAATTGAAACCATAACACTCTAACCTGTAACCCTGGGATGGGCAAATGTTTGGAGTCAGGGGCCGCATTGGGTTATAAAAATTAGCCAAGGGGCTGATCTTTGAGAAGTATCATTTTTTTTTAATGTATGAAAAAATATACATGCAGACAGCAAGTCATGTTGATTTGTATAGCCCTTATTCCTTCGTACTTATTTTTGAATGGTTTAGTTTAATCAAATCGGTTTTGAAAAACTCACAATCAAAACAACATAATATATGAAGTCAGAAGGTTTGCCCAATATTGGTGGGGGACATGTCTGCCCTGTCCATGTCCACACTACGACCTTGAAATTATGAATCATTTGTCATGCACCAACAAATAGAAAAAATACGGGGATGAGCATGACACTCTATTTCCACTTTCCTCGCTTCCCTACTACCTAATGAGTTTTGCACCGAACAGCTTTGCTAAAAGCAAGATAAAAGCAGATATGCGCATTGGAAAAAAGGGCTTTTTGAACTCAGCTGGGTATGGTAATACGCACGCCATAACTGAAACAAGCAATTATTCATTTTAGTACATTTTCCTACAGTGTCTTAAAAAAAGTACTGGCCCCCCAAGAACTTTTTGACATTGGCATATTTCAGCCTTCAAACTTATAGAGAACACATTCAAAAGATTTCCTAAAATTCAACAACATGAGATACAATGATGAAAATATACCAGATGTATTCAACATTATATATTGCGCTAAAAAATAAAATATTGAAGGTAATATTGGCCCTCTGTGAGTTAGTACTTTGTACATCCTCTTCTT
Organism: Urocampus carinirostris; assembly: GCF_059441175.1. Classification (NCBI taxonomy): domain Eukaryota; kingdom Metazoa; phylum Chordata; class Actinopteri; order Syngnathiformes; family Syngnathidae; genus Urocampus; species Urocampus carinirostris. The sequence continues at coordinate 6,828,465 of NC_142363.1, forward strand.
GCTGCCATCATAGCTTGAAGTATGTGGTTGTAGGTTTTTCTTTAGTTTCATTAAGAAAATAGTAAAGGTAAGAAAATGACCATTTCGTATACAGTCCAAATGCCAAACCCCCAAAAAGATGCAACAATAATAGTTTAAACTCTCTTCAATTCTAGTTCTATTCAATTCTATTCTATTCTATTCTATTCTATTCTATTCTATTCTATTCTATTCTATTCTAGTTAACCTTCACTTTGCCGACTCATAAAGATGGAAACACACTAGACTTGGTTCTGACTCGAGGAGTTTCATTTTCAAACGTGACGGTGTTACCGTGTACTACCGTTATTTCTGATCATTATTTTGTTACATTTGAGGTGCTGGCTAAATGTTGTATTAAAGAAACTAAAGGATTTAGCGGCCGCAATATTTGTCCTGGCATAGTTTCTGAGCTCTCTGATCTTCTTTAAGGAGTAGTTGCGTCGTTTCCTTTATATAAGAGCTCACTCACGGATGAGTTTAATGCTACCCTGGCTAGTATCCTGGATTACATAGGGCCCCTACGTCTTAAATCATGACCTAAAACACGCACGCCTTGGTTTACTGATTAAACTAGATCGCTTAAACAAGACTGCAGGAAATTTGAACGAAAATGGCGAGCTACCAACCTTTCTCCAAGGTTTCTTCGAATTCCTCATGGATTTTGAGTTTTTTTCTTGTCCACGTTTAGGTTTTAGATCAGGGGATGGTGTATGCAATAATCTGTGGTCTGTACAGCCCTTTGAGACTCTTCGTGATCAAGGACTATACAAATAAACATGTCACATTTATTTTATTTCAAGTCACATTTATTTGTATAGCCCTTAATCACAAACATGTCTCAAAGTACTCCACAGGATTACAATGACACCACATGACTTGACTTGACTTCACCAAAAATAACCCAACTCCATCAAGATTAGCAATTTTGTTTATAATACACCATTACTTCTTGTCTTGCTGTTGATTTTCACCTCCTGCCAAGGTACTTGTGCTCGTGTCCTTTGCATAAAGTGTGTTTGTGTGTATAAAAGCACGCAACAATGACTCATTTGTTGCAAATGTCGCAGGGTCCCCTGAGGTTAATACATGTCATATTTGGTCTTATTTATTTATCAAATTAGGTTTTAGAGTGGTGCAGGAGGGTGTTTTTCCGCTCATATCAGGCGCATCATTAATTTCCCCAAACATATGCACAACTACATATTTTTAATGTCTAAGGCTGCTTCGGGGCAAGGTTTTTTAAAGTCTGTCTTCTTTCTTGCCAACAAAAGGGGTCCAAATGTAATTGACTTGGGGGCCACCGGAGTTAGGGTCTGGGTTAGGTTGGGCCAAATCAGCTCAACCACAAAAAAGTTTGAACAAAACCAACACAATTACCGACACAAAGCTGCACTTAAAAGGATAGTGTTTGTTATTCAGCACCTCCCAGGGCTGTTAAAATGTTATTCATTAAAAAAGATATTGAAAAAATTAAATGTGCATTGCTTTTTAAATACTTGTAGGTAGAAAAAAATGTTATATTTTACATAATATGAGGCGCATCAAAGTTACTGATGTAATTGTCTTCCATCTTGCTGCTACGGATAACCCCCCACCCCCCAAAAAACAACTTTTCTTTTCTTTTCCTGGCTTTTTTCATTCTATCTTTATCTATTGTATTTTCTATTATTTTTTATTATTCCCCCAATTTTTTATTGTTTCCTTTTTTTCTATTTTACTTTGTTTTCTTTGTTTTTCTTTTCCCTTTTTCTTAATTGTATTTATTGTTCCCCTTTTTTCTTCATTTCCTTCTTTCCTGTCTTTATTCCTTCATTATCTTGTTTATCTTCTTTTTTATATCCTTGATATGCTTCTTATTCTTTTATGCAAAAGGCTGGGCCAAATAAATTAGATGAAAAACGGTGCTTAATGTTCACTTTGAGTCTCCATAGCTTGTATATTTCCTTGCTATTGTTGAGCACTTATTTTTGGTTGCACTTCAGCACACTACAACATCAGCATTAGGCTCAACCTATCTTCCTGAGGGCTGCAAATTTCCCCAAGGCCATGAGTTTGAGACCCCTGAAGCAAAGCCTTATTATTTGCATAATACTTTTATTTTGTTTTTAATATTTGACATCTGCAATGGAGATTGCATAGGACACCGGTTTGTTAGTTTGACTCTTATAGCTCACATGTGTTCACTATTTTGACTATCATGCACTGTTTAAATCGTCACTATCGGCCAATAATGCTGTTTTTTAATGTTCACACGCTTTAGGGCAGATCTGCTTCTGTATCCTAGCAGATTTAACAAAAAGAAAAGGCTCAGTGGAGGGCTTACAGATTTGGACTTTCAGTTTTGTTTTTGTACAGTCTTCATCTGGTCTCCCTGCAAATTCAAAATTAAACTAATGTGTTCTCTTCGTATTTTTTGTATCTACTAAACTTACCAAAGTATAAACAGGAGGATCAGGATCAGTGTTTCATAGCTATTTAGGCTTAACTTGGATGATTTTGAGGGGTCAGAAAACTATTTTTTCAGTTATTCCTTAAAGGGAAAATTATTTTGACATATGAAAAATTATATATACAAGAAATATTGGACACATGCCCACACCCTCAAGTTTGTTACCTATGAGATTAAAAGAAAGGGTTAATGGTATTGCTTTTTATTTTTTTATCACGGGATTTTGTACAGTCCTCTGCTGTTCTCTTTGCAAATTAAAAATCTATTCAGGACTTCTTTCCTTACTTTGGATGTGTATCAAAGTATCAACTTATTAAATACTTTAATTTTGCCAATATCATCTTATCTTATTACAGTATTTATATGTTCAATTATTTACGCTTAACTGCTGATTTTGAGGGGCTGAAAACATAATAATAGGTTTTTAATTATATCCTATGGGTAAAATATTTTTGGGATATGATAAGGTCAAGATACAAACTCAATCTAGGAAGTAATTAATCTTGTGTGTTGAGGGCCCCCTGACAACACTTTTGAAACTTGAGTAGCAATTCAATTTTTCTTGTATTTTTTGTGAAGATCAGATTAGAAAATACCAAAATACTTTGCTGGAATCAGGAAAAATTAGGTAATTACCTTGAACATTATACCTCACTGATGGCCATTATTTTGAATATGCACTGTTTACATCATTGACACAATCTGCCAATAATTTTTCTTTTCATGGATATCCACACATTTAGGGCAGAGCTGCTTTTATAACCTAGGATAGCAGCGCTTTTAGAACAGAATTGGAATTTTACATTGCGAGCGTATTTTGTACAGTCTCCCCTGTTCTCCTTGTAAGATAAAAAAAAACAAGTTAAAAAAATAATTTGAGGGAGGGATGTCAAACACAGTTTGGCTGTGGGCCAAATCCAGACTTTCTTTTCCCAGCCAGGCCAGATCAGTTAAATTATGTCAACTCCAAAAGTTTTACTTTTATTTTTAGTATTACGCTTTATTATTCAGCCTACATTGGTAATGTGGCATACATATTAAAATCATATATTTTACAAAAACAACATATTTATTCACAAACAACACAAAAAAAAACATTTTCATGTTTGGTATTGAAAGTGTTTACTGGTTTATTTCAACTGTTGAGTGAAAACACTCACATACACATAGTATACATCCTCTAGTGGCCAGAAAGAGCATTTGGTTTGCATTTATTAAAAAACAAAATTTAACTTTTGATAGAATTAACCAAGAGACTTGCTTCCTTTTTTACAGATCCAGAAATTGATGGCAGGAGGGATTAAACCATCCACTGGCCCTGATACAGATATGTTTGACATGCACAATTAAATGTCTAATCTTTTATTTTGAGTGTTAAACTATAAACTCTTCAGTAATGTAGATACCATATTTTTTTTAATTGATATTTTTTTGTAGCTTTTATAACACAGTAACAGCACTGAAATAGATTTCGTCTTCCCTTTTTTCAAACTGAGGTATGAAAGATGAAAAAAGCCCGTCGCAGTTGATTGGTCGCCGGCCACGGTAATGGCAGAACAGTGTTCTGCCATTAACGTCATGCCTCCGATTCCCGAGTGCTAAAATGCTGCAGTCATATGCACCTAGTATTTCCCCGCCTTTAAATAGAGGTTGGTGCTAGTAGAATGTAAAGGCAAGATGCAAGGGGTCTGGCGTTTCCATGACAACTATATTCTGCCAAATCCCAAGATATTTATCTGCTTGTCTATTCCCTTTCTGTGGGGAAAGTTTTCCAACACGCAAACAAATCGGGCATATGTTTATGGCAGCATTTCTGCCATGTTTTTTGAATAAAATATAGTTTGATATTATAAAATGTTATGTTGTAACTTTTTTTACAGAAGACAAAACATTGCCGAATTCTGTTCAAAACAAAATTGGGAATTTATGTTTTGTGTGTATTTGATCTTTGATATTTATCCCCCGTATTGTATTTGGAAACAAAGGCATTGTGATTTTTTTCATGCATGAACAGATATGATAAAACGCTCCTTTCAATGTTTATACTCCAATAGGAAAAAAAAACATAAAATGAAAACAACGTTAATGTATTCAGCAGATCCATCTTGTTCCTTTGAAAAATGTATTATTTTCTAAATTATGTACTACAGTATTTATGTACTATAATTGTCATGACTGGTACGAGCAGTTGACTCAAATGCCTAAAGTTTAACACAATGCTTTATTGAGGGATCGGGGAAGTCAGGGCGTGAGGAAAAATACCACAGCGATCTGGTGCTTGCTGGGCGGGCGGAAGAAGAAACCTTCGCAAGCAAAGCGTGGTCGGAGATCGGAAGCAAGTCGAGTAACCGCAGACGATCCGGATGGCAAGGACAGACGGGTAGGATACAGGACAGGACAGATGGGAGCCACAGTCAAAATGTGCGGAGGTTAGCTGACGGGCTGACAAGGAGTGAATAAGAATGACGGGTTTAAATAGGAGGAGAACTAATTAGGGAATGAGAGGCAGCAGGGATTAAACAAGTGAGCACAGGTGAGAGCAATTGGCAAATCATGACAATAATCATTTTTAAAATGAACATGCCAGAGAAAAATCGTTTCATTTCTTCTTTGTTTTTGCTTAATTTTTCAAAAACTACCAAATGTATTTAATTATTGTCATAGCAGCAAATGATTTATTCTTTCATATTCAAGTATATTTGCCTGGCATTCTACATGGGCGAGTTTGCTGGACTGTGGTTTGTTGAAAAAGCTCCATGGAGTTACCAGGGAGCACGAAAGAGTCGCATGCAGGTCCAGAGTCACTTCTACATGGAAGCAGATATTTATCGATTTTTTTTATATCTATTGGGGGTACTTTGACACCGAGCCTTAATAAAGACACTCTTGGAGTCCCAAAGTACAACTGTTAATTTTCACAAACATCGGTTGAGCCAATTTGGAGCCTACAAGTCACATAAAAACTCACTCTACAAATTTGGATTTAAAGAGTAGTCTGGATCAGGTAGAAGTTTAGACAAGGATGAGTAATATTTCAAAAACTCGTTAAGAATTTTGCTCGGAAAAAATGTGCAGGTTTGCAACATTACCAAGAGACAAAATTGCGACTCTTTAAAATGTGGTCCATTATTTTGAATATAATGCACTGTTTACATCATTGTCACAATTGGCCAATCATGTTGCTGTGCTTTGAAATCCCATACACTTTCTGTCCGATCTGCTATTGTAAACTATGTAATTCAATTTATTTTGGAGTTTTGGGACCTTCACTGTTTTCATTAAAAGTTCAAAATCAATTGATGTCTTCTCCTTATTTTGAGTGTCCAGGGACGGTTTGCTATTTATAGATCTGACACAGAGAGGTAAGGACGCCCACTATAGTTACGGTATCAATGTATCACGAGGGGACCTAATATAGCGGCCGAAAAAACAACAGCGAGCGACTCTTTAGTCCCCATTCCTGATAACATAGCCTTATTATTTCTGCTGGATCATGCAAACTTATCTTAAAAGTCAATGGTTATCAATTATTATATGCAGAGTTGTATTCATGGCATTAAGTTGCCCAAAGATGCTAACTTTGTAAGGGTTTATGCAAAATGTTGGCAATTAAAGAGGTAGTCAAAAGTCCACAGCACATAGAAATAGATTCAGATTTGTAAGCGATTATTATGTAGAGGATACAATACAATACAATAAATGATCCAGTATATGAAATTTATGAATCGAGTGGTCTCATTTGTTCCTAGTCTTGGGCGAGCTCATGCGAATACATTAAACTCTTGATACTGCGTGCTTCCGCTATCGCTGGTTCACTGCTTTGCGGAAATTGAATTAAAATGTCTTTATTTCCATTGATATCAGCGTGTGGTGCATTGTGTTCTGAGCAGACAGCACACAAAATACTATCGGGGGGAAGGTTTAGTGTGAGTTCTGTGAGCTGGTTGGGAGTGACTATGTGTGCGCGACTCTGATAGGCAGGTGTATGCTGTCAGTCAAACAGGCAGGGTGAGCGAGCGCACAAGTCAATCTGCCCACCCCAAACAAACTGCAAAACACAGCTACAGCTACACATAGTATTTCAGCGGCTGTTACATAAAAAAGAAAGTAAAGTCAGAAAAACGCAAAGAAATGGTGATTAACATCGGATGCTCCGTGGATTTTTATAGCGTCCGTGAAAGAACTGACGCAGCGTCGAGGAGGGGCCAATAGTTTTGCTGCAGGTCAGGCCTACTGCTTCGGCAATGTAACAAGCCACCACAGCCGAGCCTGTATCTCAATAATTCAGATCCATTAACGATGAAATAGATGAAGCTACAACTTATCGGAAATCGCTACATCCTCGATGGTTATATTTTAATGATTACGGAGACCGGGCTTAACTAATATTAATGCTAGCATGCAGCTAGCCAGCTGCTCTCTAGATTGCTTTCTTACACTGAAAGTAAAAGCCCTCTATTTTTTGTACTCTGTATAACAACAATAGCCGTTATGTTATTTTGTTTCAGTTGACCCTCAAGCAGTAAGAATATCATCTCGAAGTAAGTTTTACGCTTGGGGGCTTAATGAAGGTGCGACACTACTTCGCGGGTTTTGACTTTTTGCAGAGGGTCTGGTTCCAATAAGCCACTATGACAAGGGTTTACTGTATATACAGTCAATTTGAAGTAGGGGTCGGCAATATATGGTTCACAAGCCAGAAAAGATTTAATATTTGACATTTCTACAAAAGAGCTCTCTTCGCACCTTGCTTTCAAACCATGATTTATGGAAAAAAATATAAATCCTAATGAGCCCCTATTTTGAATAACTGTGGAGAGAGACATATTTGACATGGGATATTTGTTGATATGGAACATTATCATTTCATAGATTTGATAACATCATCATACTCACTTACTGAAATACAATGTGCTGAATTAGCTTTTGTCTGGAGAGCGGATTTGCTGGTTTCGATTAGGCTGTCATAAAATATATGGTGTGGCTCTATATTAAAAGATAACAATATTTTGCTTTCAAGTAAAAAAGGCAGTTGACCCCTGATTTAAATTCTCCATTGAATCTTTAGGCAATGTTTATGATCAAATGAACCGAAAATGCTTTCGGATGTCGGGATTGCATTTTTCGATTTAAAGATAAAACTGTAGAAAATAACCGTTGTTCGACCAAAGAGTTTCAGCTGTGTTTGAGGAGAGACACATCGAAAACAGACAAAAATAATTCAAGTCATACTTTATTGAATAACCCCTTAATACAAACAGGTTTCATGAGGCTGCATTATGAGCCGTTACTTTGAATTTTGAAATCAAACATTTTAAAATGTACAGGATGCGCACCATGGAAACGTACAAGACTGCTGCAGGGATCCAGTTACGTGAGTCAGCTGCTCAGAATCAATAGCAGTGACGGTGCTGCCTCATCGCTCCTGAATTACTCCCTTTTATACTTAATGTTCTTTGCCATTATATTGCAATTCAGCTGTCTTTAGCTGAGCTATTTTACAGGCAGGCTTGTTAAAGTCACACACTGAAATTATTATGCTTGATTTTCGTCTTTCAGAAATGTTTTTTGTTGCTTTTCTTTCTTTCTGTCTTAACCTACTTTAATCCGTATCCATATCCTTCCTTATTGCCCACTCATTACCCCTCGTTTAATTCTGATTAAATTGTGTTCAATGATCCCCTGAGTCTTTCACTCCTGCCCACCCTTACGCTTTTGTGTCTTTTGTCTGTCTATTCCCTGAGCCGTTTCCTTTTTGCTAACTTTTACAATTCAGTCTTTGTGATGCCACAGCCCACTCAATAAACAAAATTGGGTATTTGTTTCCGCCTCATCTGGTTTATTGGGTTTAGTTTAATTATAGTTTGAATACAGTCAGTGCAGTCAACCCTGCAAAATGTAAACAAACCAGAACAAACCATTATGTGACTGTAAAACAATACATTTTAATTTGAGCAAATTAATTTACTCAAAAGTTAAATTAAATCTAACCAAACCTGGGGCCATGAATGATTTACATAGTATTGTCAAGTTGTAATGTCATCAATATTACACCAAGTTAAACCACCAAAGAAGGACCAGGACCACGGAGGACGTGTTATTAAGGCTTCATTTTCGCTATTCAGATGGTAAAAATGGCAGCAGCACAATACATTTCTTGAAACTTGAAGCTGAAATAAACAATACATGTTTATGCAAAAAAGTCATCAATGAATTTACAACCACCTTCACCATTGTACCATATTATAAACACATTTAGTTAATTATTTTAAAAGAAAAAACAATTGCCTTACAGGCAACATTATTTTCCTATAGACTCAAAGTTCACTATAGTGAACTAAACTTTGAAAAATGGCATAACACAAGACCTCCATTAATGCTAGATGTAGCAAGTAGGGTTATATAGTGGCTGCTCTAAATCACTATTTTACTTGAGAGTTAGGGTTAGGGTTAGTATGGGAAGGTTTAGTGTTAGGGTTAGGGTTAGGGTTAGTATGGGAAGCCACTTTATGGGCCACCATGCGGACGTAAAACTTAACGTTAGAAACAAATTCAGACCATTGAACAACTGTATGCCAATGCCAACAGTGCAGTACTGATCAATGGTAACATTGGAGCAAGGTTTCGAATTACAATCAGTGGGTGATAAAGCTGCAACTTTATTCAACATCTTTCTTGAGAGGATCATGTGCAAAGCTCTGGAGCAACATGAAGGTATAGTCAGTATTGGGGGACACAAAATCACTAACCTCCGTTGTGCTGATGATATTACTGAATTGACAGGAGACGAGCGATAATTAAAAGATCTGGTCAATCTTCTGGACAGAACATCAAGCCAGTGTGGGATGGAAATCGGCACAGAAGAAAATAAAACATAATGACCAACAATCCCCACGGTATGAACACAAACCTCAGCTTTAAACACAGAGAGCTATGACCTGTCACCAGATTTCATTCTCGTGGAGCTGTCATATCAGAAGAGGAGTCAGAACCAGAAGTCTTAGCCAGGATGGATCAAACCACTTGCCAGACTTAAACCCATCTGAAGGGACAAAAACATAGCAGTGAATTTAAAGATCAGACTCTCACTTCCATCCTCTTCTACGTTGCGAGACATGGACTCTCACAGTAAAGCTGGTAGAGAAAATTCAGGCAATGGTGATACTACAGGGATTTTCTAGGCATCAACTACTTAGCACATCTTCCATGCGTACTTATTGGTGCCCCTACCACCCATGCGGTTAAGGGATCTGTGAAACGTGAACCCCCTTGAAAATCAAGTTAAGAATTAATGATTATAATTAGCAAATAATGATTTGTTATCATCTGTTTCAAAATGTGTTGTAACAAAATACAACATTATATTGCCACACATAGATACACCTATTTATACGCAAATAATACTTTAAGAAAAGCCCTCCCATGAGATTAAAAGTGCTAAAAGTTTCTCTCACCAGCTATATTTTCCAAATTTTAATTTGCTGCTGGTGTATTGGCTTTTGGCCTCCACACGTAAAGCTTACATTGCACTTGTGCTAGCCAGCGGAAGCAGGGAAAAGATGCCGCTTAAGAGGAAAAGAGTGGGAGGATTCCCCCCACTTTGAAATGCCAGGAGACGCTGGGCAGTAAATACAGAAATTCTCATGAACTGATGAGCGATTATACTTTAACGGATTATCCTTTTACAAAGGTCAACGCTGGCTCAGAGCATCACCAAAGTAACAACAACACAAACAAGAATAAGGGGAGGGGGGAGTGAAAAATTGGGAAAAGCAGAAGGTCAAACAAAGTGCAAAACCATCATTACAACTGAAGGTGATAAGATGTATAAAGTAAAATGACTACCTCGTAAATAAAGCAAAAAAAAAAAAAAAAAGTAAAAAGAAAATACAATTTCCAGCATCCCAAGGAGACAAATGCATAGAGAAATGCGTTTGTCTAGGGACAAAAGGATAGCATACACTTTCCGGGAAAGTTGCGGGAAGAAAACATCAAAGACGTCAGGTAGACTTGGAATACGGCTCCGGATGGCCAAAGATCTGGATCATAAAATCTGGAATATGCGTCGATATTTCGTAAGAAATAAATTTGAAATCATCCAGACCAAACGTTTTATCCGTATTTCATTAAGATCCGGATAAATCGAATCCTGATTAACACGAATTTTACTGTTCTGTATTTTTCGGACAGTAAATCACTTTTTTTTTCATAGTTTGCCTGGGGGGTCCGACTTAGGCTCTGGTGACATGTGGGTGCAAAGTTATGAACACATTATTACCATGTATATGTCACGGTTGCCCATTGCCCTTTCTTGGGCCCGCCCGTTTAGCGCCAGCTGCTGCTCGTTGCCTAAATGGTTTCCCTCCTATTTAAACTACGGGCTCTCATTCACTCCTTGTCAGTCCGTCAACAAACCTCTGCACTTGCAAGACATGTATTTTGACTCTGTCCGGTATCCTGCTTGTGTATTCGGTATCCGGTATCGATCCCGTCTGTTTCGTCATGTCCGGTATCTTGCTCCAGTCTCCAGTATCCGGTATCGATCCCGTCCTTCCTGCCCTGTCCTGTATCTTGCTCCAGTCTCCAGTATCTGGTATCGATTCCGTCGGTCTCGTCCTGTCTGATATCTTGCTCCAGTCTCCAGTATCCGGTATCGATCTCGTCTATCTCTTCCTGTCTGGTATATTGCTCCAGTCTCCAGGATCCGGTATCGATTCTGTCTGTCCTGCCCTGTCCGGTATCTTGGTCTAGTCTCCAGTCTCCAGTGTCCGGTATCGATTCCGTCCGTCCTGCCCTGTCCGGTATCTTGCTCGTGTATCCAGTATCCGTTATCGATTCCGTCTGTCCTGCCCTGTCCTGTATCTTGCTTGTGCATACGGTATCAATCCCATCTGTCCCGTCCTGACCGGTATCTTGTTCCAGTATCCAGTTACTGGTATCGATTCCGTCTGGCCCGTCTTGTCCGGTACCTTGATCGTGTATCCAGTTTTTAGTATCGGTCCTGTCTGTCCTGTCTGGTATCCTGCTCGTGTGTCAAGTATCCGGTATCGATCCCATCTGTCCCGTCCTATCCAGTATTTTGCTGCTGTATCCAGTATCAATCCCGTCTGTCCTGCCCGGTTTTGATCTTGTCTACCTCTGGCTTCCTGTTTTCACGCGGCTGACTTCCTTGTTCCACTTTTTCCTCCCTGCGATCTCCAAATCACTGGCATTTGTGTTCACGCGCATGACTGCCCCATTCCAGTAAAATGAAGCTTATGGGAAAACGTTACGCGTCTGGGTCCACAATCTGTTCGGGTTCTGACAGTATAACAGTTCACATGTTGTTTTCACACCAAACCGGAAGAGGACGCCCTAGTCCTATGTTCATAATGTCAACATTTCAAGAGTTGTGCTGAAAAATGTCCTCCTGCGTGGAATGCGCCCCAGCATTCGTCACACACTAGGGATACTCACAAAACGGGCTTTTACTCAAAACGTGCAAACACAGGTTTCCTCCGAATCAAACAAAACAGGACAGAGCAAAACAGAACAGAAAATGCAATGAACCAGCAACCGGCAAAACCTACAACCCGCCCTTAAAAAGCACACACGCAGATTAGATCATCTGCTACAGCCGGTGCCCAGGGGGCGGGGGCCATGCTGGACATGACAGCAATTTAAAAAAAATAATCTCCCAAATATCACATGTATTGAAAACTGTTTTTTTTCTCTACCATAAAGCTTATTACGCTGAAATAAACTCTTAAATTATCAACAGATAAAACGGGAGACGGACATTCGGATGATATGGCATCATTTCGCCAAAGTAAATGTTTTAAATTTACTTAAAAGTGATTTCTGTTTTAAATGCAAAATGCTCTGTGTTTTACTGTTCTCATAGTTATCCCAAATATGAGATACAGAGTCGTTTCATTATCGTCGGTGCGAGTGATTCATGCATTTTCCAGCAAGGGGGTATTTTTTTCATTTTTATTTACATCATATTGACATGTGTTTTTGGTGTTGGATTTGAGCGGCAGTGGCTCAGGAGGTAGTGCGCTCGTAGAGATTGCAGTTCGGATCCCGGCTCCTCCGTGTTACATGTCGAAGTGTCCTTGGGTAAGACACTGAACCCCTAATACTCCCAATAAGCAGGTTAGCGCCTTACATGGCTGCACGGCCGCTATTGGGAAAATGTGGTTGATAAGAAATCTACTTATAACATTCATTGCATGTATATTACATCGCTGTTTTCCATCTGCCATCACATACGTACCTGTATTTACTCATCTTCATTCATGCAATGTTTGCGTTTTGCGTTGTCTGCTACAAGCCATGTGAACTCCTCTTTCCACGATTCTCTTTAGTGTAAGTTTACGTTTTGTAGCGTCATACATTTTGTTAGCTTCTTTGGAATGTTTCTTTTGGGGCTGAGGTTTTGGCTTGATTCCTCACCACTTATCCATTTTTCTTGTGTTTTCTGTGCATCTACCTTGGAAAATGATATGCAAAGACACAACCTTATAACGCTCGGGAACGTCCGGAAGCACAAAGTTATTCGATGCAGGCTTCCCATTGGCTGCAGAGTATGCAAATTGCCAAATGAACCAAAACTTTAAAATTTCCAAACCGAACAAAGATTTCGAAATCAGAATAAAGCAAACGTGTGATTTGAAAAAAAAAACATCCTTCGTTTTTTTTTTCTTTTTTCTCATTATTGAAAAAGTTGTTGGGCACCCGGGCGTAGACATTTTGTAAGTTGTACGCCCGACGTAAAAAAAAACAAACGTTATTTCAGACACCGCCTACAAGTATCTTCACCACTTCCGTGAGTGTGGTCAGAAATTTGTATGGGAAAGAAATACTTATTGCATCCTGTCATAAACATGTTCTATGAGGAATACCCGGAATATGACAAGATTTTGAAGAATAACAACCCATGGGGCAATCTATGACCCCACATTTGTATCTAAGGGTTAATTATGCATTTTTGGGCTTGTGTGATTTATAATCAAGAGTGATTCGTGATCCGAAAAATATGCTAGTATCCCTCCAAAAGGTCAAAGGATTAAAAATAGAGATTGCTGCAGTCCATCTATCAATTTCGTAATGCAGAGGCCTGCATGGACCATGCATTGGGGCAGGTGCACAGACTGTGTTTGTTTTCTTTGAGCATTTGATTTGTGTTCTTTTTGGAAAATAATTATTCGAAGAATCGGGAGTTTGCTTCAATTCCTCACTGAAGCCAAAGTTGATTTTAAAATACTTGGAACAGGATGATTTCTATATGTCCGCAGCCAATTAGCACACTCTGTCAAAAACGAAAGGCAAATGGCAAGATCAAGCATCAAATACGGTGCTGCGGAAGACTTTGAGTCAATAGGTAAATCAATAACTGCCGAGACGCGATAGGAAGGTGCGATAAACTGCTAATGAGACCCAATGAGCCTGAGGTTAAGTACATGAAGTAGCCAGGTGCAGTAAATAGTTGTGGGGTGATGCGATGCAATTCTATACTTTTTAGAGAACCGACTCTTTCGGCTCGGCTCACTAAAAGGGCCATTTCTTTCGGCTCTTCAGATTTTTGGGTTTGCTTTATAACATCCATCCATTATCTTCCCCTCTCATCCTCAGCAGTGTCACGCGAATGCCAGAGCTTATCCCAGCCATCCTCGGGCAGTGGGCAGGGGACATCATGAATTGGTTGCCAACCAGAGAGACAGACAACTCGCTCGCTCATTCACACCTAAGGAATATTTGAACTGGCCATTTAACCTAACATGCATGTTTTAAGATTGTAGGAGAACACCAGAGTGCCCGGATGAAACCCTACAAGCACGGGGAGAACATGCAAGCTCTGCACAGGAAGGCTGGTAGCTGGATTCGAACCCATGAGCTCAGAAATGTGCCGCGGATACGCTTCACACTGAGTTGCCATGCCGCCCCTCCTCTAATACACATATTACAAAAATTAGTGGAACATTGAGCACAAAATGAAAATTCTTTTCAAAAATGTTTTACCGTATTTTCAAACCCATCAGGCGCACTGTGTTTAAGGCGCATTATCTGTCGCTGGTTCTATTTCTATATTCATCAACACATTCGGCGCACTGGTGTCATGATTGCCCATTGCCCTAGTTTGGTGCCAGCTGCTGCTCATTGGTTCACCTCCTATTCCTATTCCGTTTCTGCCCATCGACCACGCTCCGATCGCCCGTCCCGGCTACTTTACCCGTTTCTGCCCATCGACCGGGCTTCGATCCCATTAGTTCCCTGCTCCTCCTGCCCAGCAATCACTGGATTTCTGCCGCTTGCTTTCCCATACCTGAGTTCTCAGCTTCCGCAACAAAGTTTGTTGTGAAATGTTACGCGTTTGGGTCTGAGTCTGTTTGTTTTTGTTTTGTGTGACCTGTAGTGCTTGCCGGAAGGCAGCAGGTCTAAGAGGTGGTGGCCGGGGTGAGAAAAGTATTTGATGATGTTTTCTGCTCTGCTGAGGTAGGGAACCGGAGTGCCCGGAGGAAACCCACGCAGGCACGTGGAGAACATGCAAACTCCACACGGGGAGGCTGCTGTAGCTGGATTTGAACTCTCAACCTCCGCACCACCCAGCTGCCCTTTCGTTTTCCGTATTGAACTTTATTATTACCCAGCACCTATAGAGCCTTTTCCGTGTTTGTAAATACGTGTGACATATTGAAGCTGTGCATTGTTTGAACAGAATGTTAGAATTAATGTCAGTTTATAGCAGCCCATGGACAAAAAAACATCAACTATAGGAACAGCTTGAAATAGCACAAAATGTGTGCTAGAAGCAAGAAGGCGACTTTTTTTAGTCATCAAAGCCCACCCAATAAATGCTATTTTGATCGGCTTCGTATTTTTTCCTCTGAGGGTACTGAAAAATGAAAACATTGGCCTTGGAAGTGCTTGAATTTGGCCATGAAAATTGTGTATGAACCTTGAAATTAAGGCAACGCAAGCCAGAACACCAAACGTTGTCGGTCTAATCTTGACGACAGGAGTAAAGAGAAACAAAATTAATGTTTTCACATCAATTCCATCTTCATGGTTTTATTGCTCCGGCGCAGAAATGAGGCAGAAATATTGATGTTTTTGCGCAGTGGTGTGGTTCCAGATTCCTTTCAGACAGCTGCCTCAGTGCCTCAATAATAAAAAGGTGGGCGGAAGGTGAAAAGAGGACAGTGAATGCTGAGCACCGAGGAAGAGGATTACCCTGACAAGAAACGTAAGATGGGCTGAAGAACAAAACGGCAAGAGCCTGAAGGTGCTATGCAAAGTGGAGCAGATGTAAATGAGAGGGTAGAAACATGAAATGGAAAGGGGGAAGATGTTTGCCACGCAATTCCAAGCAAATTGTTTAGGCGAGTAAATGATAGAGCAGGGTATCGGAGGAAGACAAGAAAGCCAAAGACCGTCTGACATCCTGTTAGACACTGTGGAGTGGGAAATAGGATTTTGGTGTCACATTGCTGTTGCAAATTGCTGCATGCTGCTTCTTCACAGAGGCGAGCTTATGCACCTTCTTGACATTTGAAGATTCTCAGAGCGCAGCACAAAGCGTTCGACCTCACATCATTCAAGAGTTTATATCTGATCCCAAAAAGTCAGGATGAGAATTTCAAAATGCATTCATTAAGCACCCATGCCACATGTGTCAAACTTGAGCCCCGCGGGGCAAATGTGGCCCGTCGCATCATTTTATGTGGCCCGTGGGACAATGACGAGAGAAGCACAAGAAAATGAACTGTTCGCCGAAGCCGGGTACACGTTGCAAAGCAACTGTAGCTGTGTTGTCTGTCTGTCTGTTTTTCAATCTTTCTTTATTCTTTCTCCTTTTCTTCTCTTTTTATTTATTTCTTTTTTTCTTTTGTTCTTCTTTTTTTCTTTCTGTCACGACCAAAACAGAAGTAGGACCCAGATGCGTAACATTACTCACAAGGCTGTATTGAAATATAGATGAAAGGCAGCACCAGCAATCCGGTCCTCGCTGGACGTGGGAAGCCAATACGGAATCGGAACGTGTTCCGAATGCGGAAGTGGATCTTCCAAAGTGGGAGATCGTAGCGTAGTTAGACGGAAAAACAGGTCGTTAGCCGGGACGGGTGATCAGAACGTGGTCGGGGTAAAAAAACATGTCGTTAGCCAGGACGGGAGATCAAAATGTGGTCGGGGTCAAAATACAGGTCGTAGCAGGATACAAACGGGGAAATCAGGAACAAGCGAGTGCAAAACGGGTGAACAAACGGGACTGACAGAAGTCAGAGTCAAAAATGCTTGCCTTGTGAAAACAGATGTTTGCTGACGGACTGAGTGAAAGTACTGAGCTTAAGTTGGACGGGTAAGCAATCAGGTAGCCAGCAGCAGCTGGCGCCAAACGAGCGGGCACAGGTGAATGTAATGAGTCAGCATTACACTTTCTTTTTTTCTTTCTCTCTTTCTTTCTTTCTTTCCTTCTTTGTTTCTTTCTTCCTTTCTCTCTCTTTCTTTCTCCCTTTCTTTCTTTCTTTCTTTTTTTCTTTCTTTCGTTCTTTCTTTCTTTCTTTCTGTCTATTTGAATTCGCTTTTCAACAAATATTTCTAGATAAATATAAATATTACAGTAAATGTCCCATTACCTTCAAAATATCCCTAAACAAGATAATAAACACATTTTGACATTTTTAAAGTCAAAGATTTTGATTCAAACTTAAAAAAATTTCCTAGTTCATAACATGTTTTACATCCCCAATATGTTACTTTTACTTTATATCAATGACGAGTAAAGCAATAGGAGTGTCAGAATTACATGGAGTTAAGAAGCCATAAAATAAAAACAGACTAGCACAATTTTCAAATGAAAACAAACACTAGCAGTAGGAAAAGCTTAAGTCACGTCAAGTCTAGTCATGTTTATTAGTATATCACAAGGAGTCTCAAAGGGCTGCACAGACCACAGATTAATGCAAACCACAGACTATAATTACACCATCCCATGATTTAGAGAAGGCTATGGCACCTCTTCAGGAGAAGGAAGCAGAATATCATGTTTTTGAACGTGTAAAGCTTGTCTTTTGTAAAGAAATACAAATCAAAGAAGACTGTTTAAACTTATACAAACAACAATGACCAGAGGATTTAAAAAACAAAAAAGGCAGCGAGGGAGACGCTCAGTCTGGGCTGGACGTGTTGATCCAGCCCGAAATTCAGATTAAATCAGACTTGGGATTAACCTCTATGTGGAAAGTGGCGGACAAAACTATATCCTGCTTGCGGAAAACGTGTTGACATCACAGTTGTCAGACTTTTCGCTTTTACATCAATATGATTTATCAAACACGGTAAAACACCATGGTTTGTCCTGGAATTTGGTAAGTGAAATGAATGTAATAGATATCCAATATTGAAAGGTAATGCAAAAAAAGTCTTCATTTCTGTATGGACATCCCACCCGCTTCACCCTCTTAATTTTAATACTCGCAATTGCCATGTATACAGGGGGTTTTCATTTGTCTCTTGGCAAGTAAACGGTTCATTCGAACTGCTCTAGAAATCCAATACTCTGCTTCCAAACCGTTTTTTGGCCGCATATAAAAGTAGTCACTATAAAATAAAATGCTCACAATAATACCCTTCAGATATCCGTGAAATACTTTAAAACCAATTTCGATTTGTGTCCTTCACTGCTGAAGCACATGGGTCATCTGCAGTTATGCTTTTCATGCTGTTGGCAATACATTCCAAGAGAGGTTCACTATAATTTTCCTCGTACACAATGGATTTTGAAAAAAAAAAAAAAAAAAGTGGTATTCATTCTGCAAGACCACTCTTAACCGATAAAATAAAAGCATCCCAGATCATATTACCGATCAACCGTACATGGACCATTGAAGGGAATCTCCTTCAATGCAATGTGATGACTGCGATCATGTAACTTATATATGAGTCCACAATTATAATGAATTGCATTTTTTCATTGTTTTGGGTAAAAATAAACCTTTTTCTGAGACGGATAGGTAACACTGTAGGAATGACTACTTTTTATTTTGCAACTACTGCACAGATCAAAAATTGCTTGTTAAAAAACAAGACAACGGTAACATTTAAATCAACTAGCATTTATTTGACATCAGGGGTCTCAAACGCAATTTATTTGGGGACAGCCGAAAATAGAGTCTGAGTATGATAAGGCCTAATAGGGTTTTCCACAAGAAAAGTTCAGATAAAAAATTATTCTGTTCAAAAAATCTTGTTGAATTTGTCTACGGAAAAAGGGACTTTAAAAAAATCAAATCACTATGAAATTAAGTCAATCGGAAAAAATGGAGGCACAATATGTGTGGGTTGCTAACGGAAGGCCTATATTGCACCTCGTTATGTAGAAAACAACCATTAAAAACAATATTTATTTAAATAATTACCAAAAATACATGAACTTTGACATAAATGTGCATTTTTTACTGAATAGAATATACCTAGAATAGAATATACCTTTATTGTCATTGTTACAAAATGGGTTAACATATTGTGACAATGAAATTGGGCACCATCTGGAAAAGGAATTCAGGCTTCAATTACACGTTGCCTCTGGTCACAGTTCTCTTTTGGGGGTTTAGCTCGGTGACGTATCAATGACACTACAGTAATGATTACATAATAAACTGAATGACTGAATATTTTATGCAATCATGAGCAATGTTCCCTCTAATTTTCCACAGGGCTGAGTGTTAACACAAAGTCGGTGAACAACGCTTGAAACAACAGTGAGCAACAGCAATCCCAAGTGTGGCAACTAGGTCATTATGAACATGTCCAAAACTTGACATCAAGTTACATTTTGCTGAGTTTCCAGCAATGCAAAATTATTTTTCTCTTTTGAATGAATTGACTCATGTACTATTGCAAAAGTTGTACGGCCTACAAACGTCATTTGTTTTTACAGCAATTTTTTCACTAGATTTCTATTTCTTTTTTTTTCCTGCTACTAACAATTTTGGAGGCTTATTTAGTCGGTTGCACGATACACAACTGTATTTAATCACATGTTTTAGTGGAAGTACAATGTTGGCAACAAGATTGACTTGGTATAATTGGAAATTATTTGAATGCAACACAAACTTTTTCTTCTTTTTCTCTGTTTTTATCTTTTTTTTTTAATTCCTTTTAAAAAAATCACAATGCGTTTATTTTTTCCTATGCTGTTACTTTTTTCTTTGTGTTCTCTACTTACTTTTTTCCTTTGTTTCTTTCTTGCCTTTTTTTCTGGCTTTTTTTTTAAATTTTTCCTTCCTTTTTCTCTTCCTTTTGTTTCCTTTTTTTCTCAGGTTTTCACTACTTTTTCATTTTGCTATTTTTTTCTTTTCTGTTCTATTCCCCCATTGTATGCATAATTTTACATAATATTTGGTCATATAGGGATGAAAGAAGCAAAAAAACCTGAAGAGCCGTTTAGGACCATGAAAGAGCCGGTTCCTTTTAGTGAGCCGAGCCAAAGAAGCTGGTTCTCGAAAAAAGACTTTACTCAAATTCGTTCTACTTCGACTTTGACTTAAAAATACCGCATTCAGATCACAACGTCACGGGAACCCTTGTATTTTTACCTTCATGCACTGAAACTTTGACTTAATTCGCTTCTTAATTAGCAATTTCGAGGCCTGATTTTTGTGAGCTGGCTAGATTTTCTTGTGCGCGCAAAAGCTCTGGGTAGTGCCCAATTGCGCACACACGCAGTTTAGAGGGAACATTGCGCTGGGTAGATTTTCTTGTGCGCTGAGAATTTGCGGACAGTGCGCGATTGCGCACGCGCGCAGCTTAGAGGAAACATTGATCATGACTGCATATTGAGTGAAACACTTTATTAACATAACAGTACCCAAAGAACCAAAAACCTCGTAAAAGGCTGGGCAAAAAAATTAGACAATTTATTTTTTTGTTGTCATTTAAGTTTCTATTTTATGTTCACTGGTCCTTGGCTTTGGCTACACGACACATTCTGGCAACATCTTGTAGTCAAGTAATCCACACTGTCTCTTTAAGATTACATATAAAGTCAGGGGCCTCAAACTAATTTGCAGTCGCATTTGTTATACAATTATGAAATGCAGTGTTATTGATTTCATAGCACGTTTTCCGCATATGTATTGCTGAAGCTGATGTCAAAACCAATGCTGGTTACAACCCTAAGGTGCATATTTCCACTCGATCTGTGCACCAATGATGTAATATATGAAAACCGTGTATTCATTTCCATATCAGCTGTGTGAAGACATTCATAAACAGTCAGAATAAACCTAAAAGTGAATAGCAAATTCAAGTATGAATGATTTATTTCATTCCCCAAATTAGGTTTTTGATCTAGAATCACTAGGGTAGTATTTCACATTCTTTTAAAGGGACGATATTTGTTATTTAGCAACTTCAAGTGGTAAAAAAACATCATTCGTTAAAAAACAGACATGTACAGTAAACATGTATTTTTACTCATAGGGCGAGATATTTGCAAATATTTGACATAAGATAAGGATCACCTTGGAAGTGCTGACTTCTCTGCCACCTTGCTGCAACGGGTACCCTGGAACTCCCTGAACTATCTTTTTTTCACTTTATGCTAGCGTTTACTTTCCTTTTTTCTTTTTCTTTTTCTTCTCTTTCTGATTTACATTGTTCCTCTTATCTCACGTTATCCTTTAGTCCTCTTTTTCTTCATTTTGTTCCTCTATTATTTTATTTTTTAGTTTTTTTTAATTATATAATTTATATAATAATAATAATAATAATAATAATAATAATAATAATAATAATAATGATAACTTTTATTCTGAAGTGTCTTTCAAGACACCCAGATGAGTGTTCATTTTACCTCTGAAAAGTGATGGGTGCAGGGGACTCGCGTTGATTTGAGACTATGCGTCCCCAGCAAAAATTATGCGTCTAGGACGCAAGGACACGGGCAAACCAGAACACTGCCAGATATATGAATGAAAATGAAAATACAAAAATAAACAAAATATGAAAACAAAGTACAGTAAAAAATGTCAAGCCCTTAGTAAACTAATACATTTTCCTTGTCTTTTTTTCTGATATTTTCTTTCTTTGCAAAAGGCTGAGCAAATAAAATATAAATAAGTAAGATGGTGGCGTTTGGCGACCTCTGAATTATCATAGTTTATATTCTTCCTTTTGCTTTTTTTTGTCACTCATTTTCTACTGCAAGACACAATACAGTAACATCTAGTGGTTAAATCATACACACTGTCCCTAAAGACTTTAAGTCAAGTCAAATTTTATGTATAGCCCTTAATCACAAAATGTCTCAAAGTATTGCACAGGTTACAATCCACCACCCCCTGATCTTAAACCAATATGCAGGCTAAGACAAACTCAAAACCTCAGCATGAGGAAAACAAGAAACCTTTAGAAAGGGCCACACAAGTGGTAATCCCCCTTTCAGAATGACCAGGAGGCAATAGATTTAGCATTGGGTAACAGCATAAAAACGTAGAGGAAATAAAATTATAAAAACAAACAGGTAATATGTACACCCTAAACTGGTTGCCAGAGAATCGCAGAGCACAGAAACAGACAACTCACTCGCTCATTCACACCTAGGGACAATTTGGACCGGCCAATCAACCTGTCCTGCATGTTCTTGGGAATGTGGGGGGAAACCGGAGTGCCCGGAGGAAACCCACGCAAGCACGGAGAGAACATGCAAACTCCACACAGGAAGGTTTGATCTCATGACCTCAGAACTGTGCCGTACACGTACTAACCACTGTGCTGCCGTGCATTTTATAAAACGTACATTTTCATTATGCAATCTCGTTTCAACACTAAAATAGATTTAAGTGGTTACAGTATAAGTTTATTCCTTTTTAAAATATTAGACACATGCAAAGGAGATTGCGTAAGGTGTCCGTTTTTTTTTAAACTGTAATCCTCCCTGCTGTTTGTTATTTTGACTTTGTTCTTTGATATATTCAGGGTGGATCTGCTTTTTCCAACCTAGGAGATTTAATAAAAATAAAGGAATCAAGGCACGGTTTTAAGAACAGATTGTGAATTTGTCATTGTGAGGGTTTTGGTACAGTCCTCTCGTATTCCTTTAGCAAGCTTCAAATCAATTTTATCCAGTCTTCTCTCCTCATTTTGAGTGTCGACTAAATCATACACTTATCAGTAGCATTGCATTTTAATTATGAATTTCCAATTTTATTTAGCATATTTATTGACGTATAAGGCACACTGGATTATAAGGCAGACCTGCAAAAACATGGCACATTTTTGGTTTTTATATGCGCTTTATAGTCTGGATGAAGTGGATAATTTTCTTTAAGGAACATTTCTCCATCTCTTGCAAGTTTTAATTTCTTGGGAGATTCAGTAGCGTAATACTTGTGGTGCGTTTATGATCACTTAAGATCACTTACATCCTCAAAAATCTCTATTGGGCCAACAATTCCTAGAATTTTGTGAAAAGTGGGTGTTTAGAGGTAACTGGATAATTATGTGAATGTTATTTGGTCTATAAAGTTTATTTTTATTTTTATTCTTTTATGAACTATTACCTAGACCTTGACTATTGTGAGCCAGCACATACATATCACCTACGAGGTGAGGAAAATGTGCTCACCTGTAAGAAAAGAAGCTGAACTTCAGATGAGAGTCGCAGTGTTTAGTATCATGAAGTAAACTGGTTCTTTAATTTCAATGTACACATAATTCAGACGATTTTCAACACGGAAAGCAAGTTTTATTACTCTAGAATTTATTTTTGATTATATTGCAATGATTGCTACTTTACAAGAACTCATTTAGAAAAAAACTGGGAAAATAAGGGTGATATTTATTCACAATACCAGGAACAAAGTAACAAATAACAAACAGGGCACAAAACCAATGCCATGTACAAAATTAAAACCAATCCTGACAATATCCAAACCAGAAACAAATACACAAATCGAAATGCAAGAAACAAAGTAATTAACACGTAGGTGAGGAATAAAATACTGACAAATGTCCCAAAAACTTGAATCCAATTGAAAAAATGACTCACACCGTTTGTTGGGACTAATGTTAAGTTTGCAGAGGTGGACACATATAAAGGAGAAGCAGGAACTGAGTAAGATTTGCTCAAAATAGGGAGGGTATTTATTAACAACACCAAGAACAAAATAACAAACAAACAAGAAGGCACAAAACAAATAACATGTTCAAACAAAATGAAATTTTATATTACCCAAACAACATACAAAAACCAAAATGGGAATTTAAGGAACAAAGTACCAAACAAATATGAGCGCTAATAACTACTAACAAAATGTCCAAACAAGAAACTATTTACAAAAAGAAACTAACCTGGTGTGGCGGAAGAGAGAATTAACAAATTAACTGAGGCAGAGGTGCTTAAAATAATGTAATTTTATATTGAAAAATACTGGAACAAAGTAACAACCAAACAATGGGGCACAAAAAACTTCCATGTCCACACAAAATTAAACCTGACAATGTCAAAATCAAAATGGAAATACAGGGAACAAAGTAACAAATAAGGGGGCACTATACCAATGACAAAATGTCCAAACAAGAAACCAGAAACAAAAACAAATCTTGCAATGTACAAATTAACAAACACCTAAGCACTAAAATACAAACAAAATGTTCAAATCAGAAACAAAATGTCATTATAAAGGGTCAGAATAATTATGGACGGGTGTGTGGTGATTGGACTAACCTGTACCCAATTCCAAACTTGTTTGAGCGCCCTGTAGTGGAAGGGGGTGAACTAGATCCCAACAAAATAGGCATTAGATCCCAACAAAATAGGCATTACAAAGGAGTACGTTCCTGGAACACAATTACTTCTCTTGGTAACGAGTACTGGGAGTCTATATTCCGAATTTTCTGCCACAGCCTTTGATGTTTAATCTTACCTAAACCTCAATTCGTGCTTCATTCGAACCTCAACAAACCAGCAACTTTATCGAAAGTGTGGGTATGTTTGTATTTGCCTACACATTCAAATAAATGCAGTTATGGTAGTGCCATCTCAAGCATCATAGAATGAGGTCTCTGAATTTTTCCTCATGGAGATGTTCTCCCTACCGTATATGCTCGCATCCAAGCCAAATTTACACCTGCAAAATGAACTGCTCAAAAGAGTGAGACAGTTCATTTGCACCTGTAGCGCATTCAATGTTGGGTCAGAATTCTGTTTTGCAACTTCAAAAAAAAAAAAGATGAAAACTTCATTAATCCGGGAACGTGTTGTCAGAACCAGAACAGGAGGAGGACCCAGATGCGTAACGTTTACTTACAAGTTTATTGAGATATAGAGGAAAAAACAAATGCCGGTGCTCGCTGGACGAGGGAATGAAGCCGCCCGAACGGGAGATCGTAGCCTGGTCAAACGGGAAAAACGTGTTGTTAGCCGGAACGGGAGATCAGACGTAGTTGGTGGTCAAAAACCGGTCTTTAGTCGGGGCGAGAGATCAGAACTTGATTGGTGGTCAAAAACGGGTCGTTAGTCGGGACGGGAGATCAGAACGTGGTCGGTGGTCAAAAACGGGTCATAGCCGGAGACAAACGGGGAATCAGGAACAGACGAGTGGGATACGGGTGAACAAACGAGACCGACGGGAGTCAGAGTCAAAAATGCTTGCCTTGTATTAACAGAGGTTTGCTGACAGACTAACAAAGGACGGGTGAAAGCACTGAGATTAAATAGGAGGGGGAACCAATCAGGTAACCAGCAGCAGCTGGCGCCGAACGAGTGGGCACAGGTGAGTGCAATGAGTAATCATGAAACGTGTCTGTCTTGATTAAAGTATATAGAACTATCAAAAACTGCAAAAAAATGGTATGATTATGGTTATGAGTAGACAACCCTTCAGAATAACTAAAAAGGTGTCTCTGTTTTCCTCATTATCTAAAAATGTATGTGCTGCTCAAAAAAAAAAAAAGACAAACATTATGTACCTCCATTATGTCGCTACACTACCCAGTATTATTGTGGATGGGACCAATACCAAAATTACCAGTATCGTCCACCCGTACCATCTACCACACAGATACTGTACACATTTTGGACATTCACGTTAAAAATTCAGGATCTTTTCATCTGCAAGTAACATACAGGAAAGTCGTTCATGCAAATGAGCGATGGCAGTTGCACGTGCACAAGTACACAAAATTATAGTTATTTCAAGGCCTTCATCTCGGTGCCAGGTGCAGGCACATACATACATACATACATACATACATACATACATACATAAAACAGAAATAACTCAATTCAAGGAGGTATGAGAAGCACGTATGAGAGTCATTCAGTGAGACAATTGAATCCATCATTCTCTCAAATAGAGGTCATATTCCGCCAGCTCAATCGAAGACACACGAGAGAAACTCATTTCGCCGCGTTTTGTGGACATTTTCGTGAACCGTGTATATTTTAAGTCAGGTTAAGTCATGTTTATTGGTATAGCCCTTAATCACTAGGAGTCTCAAAAGGCTTCACAGACCACAGATTATTGCAAACCACAGATTGTCATCACACTATCCCCTGATCTAAAACCTACATGAGGGCAAGGAAAAACTCAAAAACCTAAACATGAGGAAAATAAAGAAACCTTGAAAAGGGACCGCAAAAGAGGTAATCCCCCTTCCAGGATGACCAGGCTGCAATGGATGTTGTAATAACAGTTAATACACAGATATGGTCAACGGGAAATACCGGTAAATTATAAACTATTGAATAGAAGTGTGTTTTAAGGCTAGATTTAAACAGTTCCACTAAGGATGAAGATCGAATCTCTGTGTTAAGAAGTTATGCTTCTATGTTGCTTGCCCGAAGCATGGACATACACTAAATATAGTATAGATGGACACAAATATCAACAACTGGACTGCAAGGGTAGGCTGATCGATCCAAATATTGATATCATCGATGTTGAGCGAGTGCTGAGTCTTGGGATTATTTTCCCATTCACCATAATATATTTTTTAGTGGGTCGTAAGATTATACATATATGACAATTTTTATATTTGATAAATGGGATTTACACTTTATTTGTTCAACTAACTTTATATTTGAAATATTTTGCAATATTAGGTGTTTTAGTTGGTATTTTTTCTGCTGCTTTTTGGGGTTGGATACTATTGAGTTTTGTTCTGAAATAGTTTTAATACAAAATATTTATAATTCACTATTGTACTGTTAAAAGTTGCATTTTTTTATTTAAAAAATGTAGTGGCTGAAATAGTTATGATGTGTTTATCATAGATATAACCCAAGGGAGGGAGGGGTTACCCGGGTTAGATTTTTTCAACGATCATGACATTTACTTTCCAAAAGTATTGGTATCGGATCGGTATGAATACTAACCTGTATTTACTTGGACCGGACAAATACCAGAATTTCTGGTATTGCACACCCCTGCTGGACAGAAAATAAAATCTGTAAATAAATCTATCAATTGATGTGAGGCTTCATTAGAAAATTATAATTTATTTTGTTTCTGTACTACCAGATGATACAAATGTTGGAATTTTTTATCATTACATTTTGATACTTTGATAAAAATAAACAATAACATTTCTATACTAAGATATTTTTACCTGGCTTTTCAAGGTGCTCAATTTTTGCTTGCGTAGTTCAGTGCCTTTGGGGAATTTCGTGTCAATATTTGCATGGGCTTTGCAAAAAATGACGTTGAAGTCTTGAAATGGGATATCTTGGTACTGCATAATAAACAGAGTGATTTGCCGTTCAATAAAAAAGTAAGCATCTTCCCATTCTTCCTGAAATGCCCTGTGTTCATCTTCATCTTTCCGTTTCGCTTTGCATTTTGCCACTTTGACCATGAGGGGAACAGTCTGCACGCTCATAAAATGTTTACTTGATTTCCCGGTGTAGAGCCTAAATCCGACTCCCCTGCAAAATCGCCGCCCGTGTGAACGCAATTGAAGTATTCTGCTCCACATCTGACAAAAGCAATGATATTCTATATAATAAGTTTATTAAAACAATAAAGCGAACTAATTAAAACAATTAAGCGATCGTAGTCTATATAAGTGTTTATTAAACTTATTACTGTATATAGAATATGATTGCTATTGTCGGAAGAAGCAGCAGAATGCACGTTCACGCGAAGGGGGGGGGGGGGGGGATTTTGCAAGGGAGTCGGATTTAGGCACTACACTGGCATTAGACGTAACCTACGCAGATGATTGGCAGTCAGTTATGTGTCGTGAGCAGCATAAAAACAACAAATCTGCCAAATTAATTTTGAAATATTATTAATTATTTGTTATTAACTCTGATAGATTCAAGTGTGTTTTAAGAGAGGGAAAAAAAAACATGAAACGAGGCAAAGAGCCACAGTACATAGAAAATATGATGAGGCAAAGAGCCTTATTCTTATTGGCCAAGAGCCGCTTGTTTGCCACCCCTGCTATGGAGGATTAGTTTAAGGAGTATCTAGCTAAATGAATCCTCTTGATTGCAAGCCGAATAACAGTAGATTTGGATTTCTATGCTCGTTTATATTGGCCTTACATAACCTGAAAATTGCCAATATTCTGAACTTGATCGGACTAGGCTCTGCATGTAAATGCACTGCATTTTTGTTGTGCCTCTGGCTTTTTCTTGCCAATGTTGTTGCATTCACTCACTTGTTGTTTCTCACTCTGTTATCATCCAATCAACTCATTAGCTTCTTGTTTTTTTTGTCCAAGTCTGCCTATTCAGTTAAGAGACTTTTAAGTTAGCCAGTTTGCCTTCTCTCTGTTGAGGTCTTTGTTGCTATCATGTCACTTCTAGTTCGCTCCTCGACACCATAGAGTTTTATCTGCTGCTTTTGTATTGTGAATTTTGTTGACTTGAGCAGTTTGTTCCCCCTCATTGTTTTAAGTTTTATGTGTGCTGAGAAAACACTGCAGCAAAGTACAATGCAATTGCATTACCTGCAACATGTTGACAGAATGAAATATGAATAGATATTTTTTTCTAAACAAAGGTGAGATATTTTTCAAAAAAAATTATTTATCTTATTCATCATCAAAAAAGCGCTGCAATCATATGACATTGTCTGCAGAGCTTCTGAAGAGCTTCTGATCCCACCTCTTTGCCGTTGTTCCTTTCGTATGCTATCAGTGCCGCACATCTTTGTCTTTTTTTTTTCCTCCGTCATGATCTGACTGACAAGCGTGATGGTGTTTGTCTCTCCTTCCCCTGACCTTCAACTCTCAATAATGCATGCAAGAACAAGAAATGTCTTGCCAAAGACAAGGCTGATAATAGATCTTACATTTGCAGGTTTTGTCAATAGGGAACTGCAGCTTTATGGAATGCAGAAAACAATACAATGATAAAATGTTAAATATGTTTATCAAAGATGAATTGGGCGAAATAAAAGTAATCGAAAAAATAGGGGTTACCTGCAGGTGAATCAAAGATTATGCAAAGATTCCTGATGCTCTTTTCCACGAGAGTTTCCAATACACATTTTAGCCACTGTCACGACCAGAACGGAATCAGGACCCAAATGCGTAGCGTTAGCCACAAGTTTGATAATAAAAAGAGGATGGGCAGTGCCCGCGATCCGGTGCTCGCTGGATGCAGGAAGCAGGCCGCTCACACACTCGAATCGTGTTCTGAATCCGGAAGTGGATATTCCGGAGCGGGAGATGGTGGTGTCGAGGACGTAAAAAAATAGGTCGATAGCCGGGACAGGAGAGCAAAAACGTCGTCGGGGTCAAAAAACAGGTCGTAACCGGAGACAAACGGGGTGCAAAAAGCGGGACCGACGGGAGTCAGAGTCAAAGTGCTTGCCTTGTAGAAACAGAAGTTTCGCTGACGGACTGACAACAGGTAATGGAAAGGATTGGGCTTAAAAAGGACAGAGAACCAATCATGTGGCCCACAGCGGCTGGCACCAACAAGCGGGCACAGGTGATACAAATCAGTCATCATGACAGCCACACCATTTAAATGAAATGAAATGATCTGCATTTATATAGCGCTTTTTAAGTCAATGAAGACTTCTCAAAGTGCTTTACAATGTGCTTCACGTTTACCCATTCACCCACACTCACACACCAGTAGCGGCCGTGCAGCCATGCAAGGCGCCAACCTGCTTATTGGGGGCATTAGGGGTTCAGTGTCTAATCCAAGGACACTTCAACATGTAACACGGAGGAGCCGGGATTCGAACTGCGATCTCTTGGTCCCAAGACGAGCGCTCTACCTCCTGAGCGAACTAGCTAAACTTTGAATACGACTTTCACGCAATAAACACAATCAAAATATCTTACGAATGCCAAGCCCTAAAAACGTTTTTTTGGTTCCCGTTTTTTGTACCTTTCCCTATTTTAATTTGTTGTAAATTTAATTATAACATATTTGATATTCAAACATAATCCAGTTTTTGTTCAACAGGTGATAATTGACCATTTTTTTCTGTTTTGAATATTTGACACCCACTAAGGAGATTACATTTTGTTTTTGACTATTATGCACTGTTTTCATCGGGGGTCACCAAACCTTTTGAAGTTACTTTTTAGTACTGATTAGTGCAAAACGCTACCACTTTGATTTATATTAATAAAATATAATAAATTGTGTTATTACTTTTTTGTTATGTTATTATCAGGTTGTTATTAGAAATCAAAAACTGAAACCTCATGTCGGTTGGAAATCAATTGTACTAGTAGATCACAATAACCCATCGCCGGTGAGCTATT
This sequence comes from Urocampus carinirostris, assembly GCF_059441175.1. Taxonomy (NCBI): domain Eukaryota; kingdom Metazoa; phylum Chordata; class Actinopteri; order Syngnathiformes; family Syngnathidae; genus Urocampus; species Urocampus carinirostris. Next base: position 6,858,658 of record NC_142363.1, read on the forward strand.
GTCAGAACCGGCCGAGTTAGGTGTCCCTAGGGTACTGGCATTATGTTGGAGACCCCTGCACTATACAGTGAAGCCCCATCACTTGAAAATAACTACTCTGGGCAAACAATTTACTCAACATGAACAAAATTAAAACTTCTTACAGATGCCACGCCAAAGAAAAACACAACTTTTCTTGTTCCATTTGAAGATCATTTACCCTGTTTATAGTATTTTTATCAAGCTTTTTGGGGGTGGACCCACGTAAAGTCAGGCAGGAACTGAAACAGGGATGCTCAAAATATTTATGAATGAATAAATGAATGAAAACTTTATTCGAACATCAAAATAAAACAGAACAAAAACAATAAGTCAACAACAAAACAATGCTGCATAATATGTTCGAAAAGGGGCAGCAAGAAGCAAATGCTTATATTCCCTACCCCTTCATCTTTCCCACCAAATCCACCAATGATATAACAACAATTATAATGATATTAATAATAACAGTTATGATATAAGAATAGCAACAATAACACAAAGTTAACTAGACGCACTATTTAATGACAAAACCAAGACAAGCGTAATAAACAAACTAGGGATCAGAAATCAAATCACATGTCCAAATAAAATGAAACCTGACAATATCCAAGCCAGAAACAAAGACCAAAGCGAAAATGCAAGGAACAAGGTAACAACCAAAATCGTTCTTTTTTATTTCAAGTATTATTTTCTTATTTTTATATACTAATTATCTGCTTACGAGGTAGTACAGTGAAAATATATGACATAACTTCATTTTCAAACAATTTCGACAGACGATGTACCTCGGAACATTTTCATAAATAAAAGTGTGCCTTGGTTCAAAAAGGGTTGAAAAACACTGAGTTATACAATTAAAATGCATGTCCATGTTGTATATTTGGACTGGTGTAAAATTACAGCTCTGTTGGATGTTAAAAAAATGTTATGCGAGTCATTGATCTTGGTCTGGCACACTGATTTACAAGGAAATTTGAAAATAGCACTCCACATCGAAAAGGTTGCTGACCCCTGATCTATAACAAGACATGCTTTTTTATTCCATGGGTATATCATTGATAAGTTTATTATGTTTTTAATAGTGGACACCAGCAAAGAAGATTTCCAGACGATGACTATAATACCTGACTGTTTTACGTTGTTTTCACCATTATGAACTGTTTACATCATTTTCACTATCTGCCAATCATTATGCTGTTCTTTGAATTCTACACCTCGGAGGGAAAATTTGTGTTTTGCAACTGACGGCGAAAGGACAATTCCAATGTCTCGCCGCTTGTTCTTTTCCTGGACCCGACCAAGTATTCAGTTTTTGAAAAAATAGAGCTGGAGAGAAACAATGCAGTTGGGGACATCTATTACATCTATTATCAAAATGAAGAGGAAACAGAGTACACCCTGGTCTAATCAATGGGAAGCGCGTCTCCCACCCAGACACGCATCAACATTTGTTTCAGCCCCTCTCTTATAGGAGAAAGGCGTGGTTTATGCAAAATGGAATATGAAACAAACTCTCCTGGGAACTCATTTTACAAGATAAAGAAATGATCTCAATAAACAAAAAAACATTGGTTAAAACTGCACACAGCTGGATTTTGATGGTTGTATGATAGGATAAGGGTGGAAGACCATTGCTGAGAAATAAGTGATACTCAAATAGATGGATGAACATAGGTGCATTTATAACAATTAAAATATATAATGTGATTATTGAAGAAATGCTGTGATGGCTAAATAACAAATTTAATATAGCTTTAAAGTGACAACATACTTAGTGCCCTTTTTCAATAATCTAACACAACCTGGGGAATTAATGAAAATAAAAGCCTTAGGGCAGGGCTTTTAGGACATGTTGGAATTTCTCACTGTGAGACAAAGCTGCAGACTGATGCACCTGTACAACACAAAATATATATACATACTATTTTCATTTTTGTCTATTCATATTCTATTTCAATGTATCCTGTTTTGAACTTCCGTTGTTTATCTTGGACATTGGGGTTGCAAAGAAAGTTTAATTGCCATTTCATGTTAATAGCAATAAAGACCATCTCAATCTTGAATCTTCTTATCTGAGGGTTTTTTATAAGATACTAGTGGTCATTTTAAAGACCTACAGTATTTTGCGTATCCCTAAACTTATCAGAGGTATTTGTTAAGTACTGTATAAAGTAAACGTTATCATTTTACTAAACACAATTCTAATTAAAATTCTCAAAACAAGGAAAATTATCTGGTAGTGGAACAAGATTATCTTTTTTCGGATTACTAACTCGTTTTGCACTGCTACTGGCACACCCACCACTAAGCATCCCGCTATGATAAGGATCATTTTGAGAGGCCAAACAGCAGAGGAGTTGATATATTGCTATCAAGAAGAAATGACAAACCCTGATGAAAAATCCTTCAGGGGAATATTTTGTTGTCATCCAAATGTATCATAAAAGAAGCCAGCAGAATTGCTTTCTATCATTGTTTTCAATCTTCTACCAAGGTCAGAAACACCTAGAACAGGTCATTCAGAATGCTTGTGTAATCAATTAAAGTGGCAAGAAAAAAATGAATTAATGAAATGGATGTTTTTCACTCTCCCACAAGCTGCTTTATTCTAAATCCACCTTTCTGATGTCAACAATGTACTTTAAGCACTTTCCTATCATTTTCCTTTTGATCAGACATTCTTCTGTGTTTTCTGTCCTTAACTGAACTCTACAGGGAGTGCAGAATTATTAGGCAAGTTGTATTTTTGAGGATTAATTTTATTATTGAACAACAACCATGTTCTTAATGAACCCAAAAGTCTCATTAATATCAAAGCTGAATATTTTGGAAGTTGGAGTGGGGCTTTTTTAGTTTTAGCTATTTTAGGAGGATATCTGTGTGTGCAGGGGACTATTACTGTGCATAATTATTAGGCAACTTAACAAAAAACAAATGTATACCCATTTCAATTATTTATTTTCATCAGGGAAACCAATATAACATCTCAACATTCACAAATATACATTTCTGACATTCAAAAACAAAACAAAAACAAATCAGTGACCAATATAGCCACCTTTCTTTGCAAGGACACTCAAAAGCCTGCCATCCATGGATTCTGTCAGTGCTTTGATCTGTTCACGATCAACATTGCGTGCAGCAGCAACCACAGCCTCCCAGACACTGTTCAGAGAGGTGTACTGTTTTCCCTCCTTGTAAATCTCACATTTGATGAGGGACCACAGGTTCTCTATGGGGTTCAGATCAGGTGAACAAGGAGGTCATGTCATTAGTTTTTCTTCTTTTAGACCCTTTCTTGCCAGCCACGCTGTGGAGTACTTGGATGCGTGTGATGGAGCGTTGTCCTGCATGAAAATCATGTTTTTCTTGAAGGATGCGGACTTCTTCCTGTACCACTGCTTGAAGAAGGTGTCTTCCAGAAACTGGCAGTAGGACTGGGAGTTGAGCTTGAGTCCATCCTCAACCCGAAAAGGCCCCACAAGCTCATCTTTGATGATACCAGCCCATACCCGTACCCCACCTCCACCTTGCTGGCGTCTGAGGCGGACTGGAGCTCCCTGCCCTTTACCGATCCAGCCACGGGCCCATCCATCTGGCCCATCAAGACTCACTCTCATTTCATCAGTCCATAAAACCTTAGAAAAATCCGTCTTGAGATTTTTCTTGGCCCAGTCTTGACGTTTCAGCTTGTGTGTCTTGTTCAGTGGTGGTCGTTTTTCAGCCTTTCTTACCTTGGCCATGTCTCTGAGTATTGCACACCTTGTGCTTTTGGGCACTCCAGTGATGTTGCAGCTCTGAAATATGGCAAAACTGGTGGCAAGTGGCATCTTGGCAGCTGTACGCTTGACTTTTCTCAGTTCACGGGCAGTTATTTTGCGCCTTGGTTTTTCTACACGCTTCTTGCGACCCTGTTGACTATTTTGAATGTAACGCTTGATTGTTCGATGATCACGCTTCAGAAGCTTGGCAATTTTAAGAGTGCTGCATCCCTCTGCAAGATATCTCACTATTTTTGACTTTTCAGAGCCTGTCAAGTCCCTCTTCTGACCCATTTTGCCAAAGGAAAGGAAGTTGCCTAATAATTATGCACACCTGATATAGGGTGTTGATGTCATTAGACCACACCCCTTCTCATTACAGAGATGCACATCACCTGATATGCTTAATTGGTAGTAGGCTTTCGAGCCTATACAGCTTGGAGTAAGACAACATGCATAAAGAGGATGATGTGGTCAAAATACTCATTTGCCTAATAATTCTGCACTCCCTGTACTCATTTCTCGGTTCCGAACAGTCAAAAATCCCTCTTTAGAGTATGTCAAGCACGTGTGGAAGATGAGTGAAAATATTAGATTGTGTTTTAGTGTAACATTAAAGTAGTAAATGTGAGAAAAGGACTGTTTTAAACACAGTCCAAACACCAATCCAAACCCCATCAAGTTGAAAAAAAGAGGTTATTCAAACACGTCTAATGTATTCACGTTCTTGATTCCAGCTTTCTGGACTGGATCATGGCCCAAGTTAAAGACCAACAGGTACACTCAGCATTAAGGGACACAACGTTACCAACCTAAGTGTTGCCGCATTGGCAGGAGAAGACAAGAACTTAAAGATCTTGTAAAAACACCAGGACAAAGCATCAACACAGTATGTGATGGAATCAGCACAGAAAAAAACCAAAGTAGTGACCAACAACCCAGAACGTATCACCACAAAAATTACCATCAACCAAACAACAGCTTGAACCTGTCACAAAATTAAGATATCTTGGCGCTGTAATATTAGCAGCGGGGTCAGAACTAGATATCAGGGACAGGATAGCTCAAACCACAACCGCCAAACTTACAGTAAACCCATCTTGAGGGACAAGAACATGGCGGTGAAATTAAAGATCCGACTCATGCAAAGGCTGCTTAGCTTCATCTTCCTATAGGTTACAAGACATGGACACTCACAGCAAAAATGCAAAAGACATTCTATGCCATGGAGATGCGATCCTATAGGAAACTTTTGGCATCAGCTCCTTAGCCCATGTGACAAACCAAACAGTCCACAACACCATCAGAACTGTTGTCATCTGTGCACATACGGGAAATTCAGTGGTATGGTCACGTCACAAGATCATCAAGGCTGACCAAGAACATTCTTCAGGCAGTCTAAGGGGGTGGAAAGAGAGTAAGACCAAAAAAGAACTGGGCCAAAAACTTTAAGGAATGGACTAGTGCCAACTTTTCCACGATGCCAAAACAGACCAGGAACCATGAACAAAACCCAAAGTTGCATCCTCATTTGTGCCCTGACGACTCAGGTAGTTAAAAAAATATGTGAACCATAAATTAGCAGGGATTAGTATAATTTAAATCTGGGTTACAATGTTTATAATTGTTTGAATTTATTAAAAGAAAAACATTTTAACATAGTCTTCCACTCCATTGAGAAATTAAAGTACTTTGAAAAAAAGCACATAGCTTTATAACGCTAGTGTTGCCCTGACATCTGATTTTCTAAAATGATATGCTTTTCCCTGATATGATTTCCCTTTTAGGGTGGTGCTGTGCTGGATCCCTTTCATATTATTGTGTTTAGTTTGTGTGTACATGTTCTCCAGATACATATTTCTTGCGGATTTAGGTTGCCTTATCTGACTGATTGGCTGCCGACTGCATACCATCCAAGGTCAAGCTAAGTACTCTATTTTCTGTGAGGATGATTGATTTTAAATTGTTTTCGATTCAGAAACAAATTGACATGAATGTTGGTGGCAAAAAACTTTGATCTAAGACTCCAAACCTCAATTTAAATTGACTGACAACTATTTCTTCATATACATTGTAGCCATGTTTCTCAACATGTTTGCTTAAAAAATGACACCGGCTCTGGTGGCTTCCTTTTGCCATTGTATTTGTTCTTCCCTTGTGATTAAAGGTACCAGGCACTATTTTTCATGGCATTGTCCTATGAAGAGTAATCACCCCCCAGGGTTCATGCCCAAGACAGGTTCTTACCACACCTAAACAAGGCACTATGAAATCTGCATTACTGCAAAGATGACGTATCATTTATAGAGATTTATAGTGGGCCATGCAAAATATTCGGGTACCGTTTCCGAGTGGTAAATTGAAATATAAATTGTCAATTGTAACTTCCTGCAACTGAAAATGTAACTTACATATTAATGTCATTTTACATCTATATGGGGAGCGATTTGTCTCAAAAAACAATGGATTTGCGATTTACGCAACACCTAAAAATCTCATATATTGATAAATGCACATGCAAGATTAAAAGTTGCATATTTAAATCCTAGATATATTTGTGGCTCAGCAAAATACAGTACATGATTCACACCAAAATTCTTCTTTTAATGGTATGGGATAGATTAAAAAATTGTCTTTGAAAGTCCTTAAAAACTGCTTGTATTTGGCCATGAAAAATGTGTTTTATTGTAACAATGGTATTTACTAGATTTCTGGTCTATGAAGTGGACCGAATTATACTTCCGAATTTCTGGCTAATTTTTATTTTTTAGGTGCATGATATACTGGAGTGCGGAAAATACGGTATATTTAGCCTGGAGACAACTCGATCGTAATGATGATAAATGCATTTTTTCCATGCTGATAAATGATTTGTTGAGTCCTAATATTGTCAGGGAAAAGACTTGGGCTTTCAATTTAGATGCGAAGATGACTAATCTATAACGAGAAAACTGACCTTTATGGCAGAGTGTAAGAATAGGATGCCAAACTGAAGAAGCTAATGGTGCTAAAACAAAAACAACAACTGCCCATGAGTGTGACTGTGCCCGTTTAGTGTGCTTTCGATAACATCCATCCATCCATTTTCTTCTGCTTATCCGGGGTCGGGTCACCGGGGTAGCAGCCTCATCAGGGAAGTCGAGACCTCCCAATCCCCAGCAACTTCATCCAGCTCATCCGACAGGATCCTGGGTCATTTCCAGCCAGCGTGTCCTGGGTCGTTCCTGCGGCCTCCTGCCAGTGGGACACGCCGGAACACCTCCATGACCATGGTACTCAGCCAGAAAGTGTGGCATGGATGGAGACAGATTTAAGACACAACCATCAAGTCAGCCATTGCAAGAGTCATTTTACAACGAGAGCCCAGGATTTGGAAGAAGTGCAGAAAACCTGGAAGACGTATTATTTTGCAATATTTTTTTAATCAGAAGCTCAGATAAACATGAAATATTTATGTTGTTATGTGTATATAACACTTCTAAATAAAAATTCAACCGTTTTAGCACTGTATCAATGTAAACAAATGAAGTTATTTAAGAAAGCCATCATCCTTACAGGCAATGGAGCATATTTTGCCACTTACAGATGTCCATATTTAACCATTTGCTAGTTGAAGACCCATAAGGCGTTTATTTCTCAAACTAATGTAATTGTTATCTTGCTGTAATGTGCATCCCACTTCTATCTCTACTCAAGTTAGGGACTGTTTGTGCTGTTCTCTGAAGGGAGTAATACATGCCGTTGAAGGAGATCTTCAGTTTATTGGCGATTTCTCTAAGGGAAGAGCCAATTTTCTATTTTCTGGCCAACCTGAAAGTTTAATTACACCCATAAATGTGATGCTCAAGGTGCTAGTTAAAAGGAATGTCAGTTTTAGATCTTTTCTAACCAGCTAAACTTGTTTTATCTGTGTTAACATCATTTTCTAATCAGCCGCTAGCCTCCTTAAGCACTTAGCAGAATCAAACTACTATTAGATTTTGCTTTATGCAAAATCAATGTTTTATTAGCCTGGAAAAGGGGTCCGCTGGTGAGCGCCTGGTGACCGGGCCTTTGTTCACAAGGTTCGACATCCACACGCAGCTTGGTCTCTGGTGCCAGACCTCTCAAGGAGGTGTTAGACTCTCTTCCACTCTGGAAGTTGCCCTTGGCGAGAGGCGCAAACCCGATGTGGGCATATTAGTTCCCCCACAGCTCAGAGCCTGTACATTAGGGTTCACCCTGGTAGGCGAGAGGGTAGCCTCCCTCCGCCTTTTGGTGGGGGGACGGGTCCTGACGCACCAAATAGCAGTTTCGAATAACCACCCTTCTTTGTGTCCTTGGAGCGTGTGATTGAGTGTGTGCCCCCTGGGGACTTGTACCATTTGGGAACTTCAACGCTCACGAGGGTAATGACAGCTCTACACACTATGCAGTGTGCTTGAAGGTGAACGGGAGTTTGCCTATCTGGTCTACATTGTTTTTGTGGACTTGAAGAAGTCATTCAACTGTGTCTCTCGGGGAGCTCTGTGGCATGTGCGGTCTTTGTATGCCTGGTGCCAGAGTCTGGTCCGCATTTCCGGCAGTAGATTTTGTTTCTAGTGGAAGTTGGACTCCAACAAGGCTGCCCTTTCTCCCCAATTCAGTTAATAACTCTTATTGACAGAATTCTAGGTGTAGCCTCGGCAGAGTAGGGTTCCTCTTTGGAAGCCTCAGCATACCATCTCTCCTTAGAGATAAGGTGCGAAGTTTGGTCATCCGGGTCGGACTCGGTGTAGAGCCTCTGTTGCACCACATTGAGAGAAGCCAGTTGAGGTGACTCAGGAATCTGATAAGGATACCTCCTGGACACCCTCCCTCGGAAGGTGTTCCGGGCATACTCCACCGACAGGAGTCCCCGGCGGACCTAGTACACGCTGGACAGACTATGTAGAAAACTCCTTTAAAGCAGACATTTGCAGCTCAAATAGCTATTTATCAAAATGACAGTATATGAGGTGTATGTAGGATTAGTTTCATGTTAAATTAATTGAAAAAAAACACTGTGTTTCTATTTCTATGCTGCCCTTAAACCTTTGAAGGGAAGTGTTTACTTAAAAATGTTTATTATTTTGGGAATTTTAAATGTTTGCTCACTGAATGCCTTGAGTATTGGTTTAATCATATTTATATTGTCCAACACTAGTTACAAAAATGGAACTTGAATATTTTTTCAGGTCGGATTAGAAGGCATGTCAGGATAACCTCAACACATGTAAAATATTTTCTTTTGTCTGTACTATAATAGTTATTTTTTCAGGACAAAAACACGGATCATTGTAGCACATGATGTAGTGCTGATATATTTGTTGGAGGAGCCACAGCACAATGGACTACATTAACATTTCCTGAACACAAAGGATCTAGTTCCACTGTCATGCAAATGTGCTTAGGCTGCAGTATAATTGAAATTAGGGGACTACTGTTGCCACTTGATCAATTTCTCATTCGAAAAGATGTTGCCCGCAAATTTTAGTAACGTTCAGCAATATTTTGTTTTATGTTTTGATAAAATGAGGTTTACATGACTGATTTACTGCATATATATAGTCATAATTGTATGAGTTTTTCATTTGATAGTTTAAACATTAATACCTCAAGTTCTTATTCAATCCCTACATTGTTCCAAGCAGTATTTTTATCTGTACTTGCCAGACAAAGGGCTAGTCTGAAGTATGGGTTTTTGCACTACCTATAAAGTTTCATAAATAACCCACTATCGTAGTATAAAAGTGTTTGTAATTTTAACTGCGCACTTGTGAAACCAAAAAGCCTTGTTCTGGTCCCTACATTACCCAGAATAATCTGTTAAGTAAAAAATCTCACCAAAACTGCCAAGTTCCAGCGTATGTTTTACCCATCTCACAACCTGGATATTTAACGAACACGTGGAGGTAGAAATAGCATTGCTCTTCAGATGTTTTGACAAAATCAAAATATTATTTGCAGTGGTTATTCCCAACCTTCTTTTAGCCAGCGGACACATTTCTTCATCAAAAGATCTTGACGCTCACCGAGCATTAATTCCTGGCACCGGTTTGTTTATTATTGTTTTTTAAAGCTTAAATTAGACTGTTATCTGACGTATCATTTATAGAGATTTATAGTGGGCCATGCAAAATATTCGGGTACCGTTTCCGAGTGGTAAATTGAAATATAAACTGTCAATTGTGACTTCCTGCAACTGAAAATGTAACTTACATATTAATGTCATTTTACATCTATATGGGGAGCGATTTGTCTCAAAAAACAATGGATTTGCGATTTACGCAACACCTAAAAATCTCATATATTGATAAATGCACATGCAAGATTAAAAGTTGCATATTTAAATCCTATCATCTGTGGTCACTGTGGCTGTAGAGGTAATGCAGGTTACTTGTTTTGGATTTGATAATAAGGTAACATATCTTTCAAGGTTGTACTCTATAAACATTTTGTCTTTCTAGAAATATAATAGAAATAATATTTGAAGTGATTCTGCCAGCTGAACGAAAAATCTTTACTACGTTTTAGATTTCCTCTGTATTTCTTTAATTTTATATTTTATTTTTTTTAGCGGGCAGGGGGGTATCATTTAGAAATATAATCTTCAAAATTATGTGCAAACCTTTTATTTTATTTGATGTATTTTTTTATTGTGCAAAAACGCTTGTTAAAATGTATTACCATTTGAGCAGGAAATTAGTATACAAAGAGAAAAAAAAACACAATAGTTTGCTGCTACCTACTGATTTGGATCAATGTTACAGTTCACGGCGGATAATTGAAAGTAAGCAAAAATACAGGACAATGGCTAGTTTATTTTTTTACAAAAATGACATTAAGAAATTTCCAGAGATCCACTGCACTAGATTGGATGGAAAAACTGATTTAGATAATTATTTTATTTAATACTTTTGTTTGATAACATTTTACAAGCACAGTTCATACTTAATGGGAAGCCAGTGTGTTTTTGTGTTCTAGCACACGAAACATTCTGGGGACGGATTTGATATTTTTCAACAATATTAAATTGTCTTTGTTAAGGTAAACAAAGACAAATTAGTCAGTCAAATGATGTCCTCACATTATATAAAAGTACAAGGATATGTGCTTGAAATTGTTTTTTTATTGTCCCATGATTTGAGAGATTTTATTGGAATTAGCCAGAGAGTTTAGTCAATAAAAAACTCCCACCATATCAAGCTTTGAGGTACTTTAGTGGCTTGTAACTCAAACTTTGTGTCAGTCCCAAGTTTACCACTCCTCCTCCCAAAATCCTCTACAATAAATTCCATCTCACCTTTGACATTGCACGGAGTATAACAAAAAAGTTAATGACAGCACAAAACATTTGGGTGGAGTTTCATGCCTTGAAAATCTAAACATATCTACTGTATGTATGGTAGATGTAGAGTTGTGCATAGATAGACCCTCAGGATTTTTTTATCCATCCATTTATTTATTTGTGTCCCCCAATGTTACATACAGTTAATTTCAAATTATGACAGATCGGGTCTCGTACACAAACGTTCTAACTTGACAGACGTTAGGTGAAAAACACATACCTGTCAACTAAGAGTAACACAATTGTGCAAAAGTTAAGTATATATATATATATATATATATATATATATATATATATATATATATATATATATATATATATATATATATATATATATAGATATATATATACCCATGAAATCTGTAACATATTTAGGAGGTCATTAAACTATTTGACAAATTAAATTGAAGACGTGAGCATTTTCTAGATATTTATATAAAAAAAGACTTGATTTATCCCATGAACTTAACCGTGACTTCTCTCATGAGAAAAACTTGTTTCAGACTGACTTTGATGTTCCTATGAAAAATATATTTTGAAATAGTCATCAAACCTTTAATCCCAAGAGTTTAAGCTTCCCTATCATATGCAGATGATGACATTGAGAGAACATGTCTTTGTTTATCAACAGTATTTCAGCCACTGGAACGTTAGTGGTTAAAAAGAAAAAATGTTTTTTTTTTTTCAAATACAGTCGTCTGTAACCGTGATGGACGTTGTCCTATTGTGTCTCTGTCTAGGATAAACTTGATGGGTTCCAATGTTTTTCACTAGATGTCAAATTAGGTCAACAAGGAGCATTTCCATTTGTCATGTCACCTTCTGTAGTTACCTCCATGATAATGTTTACCTTGGTTAAAAAAGCACTCAGAAATAAATGAGATGAATAATCAGTTGTGCCATAAAGAGGAGAAGGGCTGCCATTATCCGGTCCATGGGCCTTAATAGGCCTGCTGAGAGTGCCCATCAAATGAGGTTACTGAATAAAACTTAATAATTAGTTGCAGTATCAAATTTGCTTGTGATTCCGTTTTGCAGCAATACAAGTGGCGGAGCGGCTGAATTTGAAATTTTGTTCAGCACTGTTATGTTTCAATGTTTCACTTTCTCGTATGTAAGAAGCCAATCAAGTGTCTGCATTGGCAATATAGTGGCAAACACCGTTTTGATGGCTGATTGAAACGTCACACATTGTAGCTATTTTAAACCCATAAGAAAGCTTAGTATGCAACAAACTTACACTAATTGAGAATTTTAAAAGCATACAAATGTTCCAATTAATAGGAATAAAGTTTTAAATTGTCTTCCACAAGTTTTGTTGAAAGCAATACCTTTCACTCTGAGATCTGAATATCATGATTGGAATGTTTATTCTTTGACTTATTGATATCCAATTGTACAATTTTATTTAAAAACACACTGTGTACGAATTGACCACTATACAGTATGTCGTTGTATTGCTTAGTGCAACAAAAAAAGAGTGTTACAAAATATAAATATTACAAACTACAGAGACTTAAAGTGACCAAACTGCAACACTGAATCGGTTCTTCCAAATAAAAAATTAAGCAAAACACTTTGTCGAATGATATACCCTCAAGATGTAAGGCCTATTCGGTGTTTCTTAAAGGGACACTGAAAAATAGTTGAACTGAACACTAGAAATCAGTTAAAAGAAAGTTAATGTCTTTAAAATGTAGTCAATGTCACATGCCAGTAACGGAGACATGGCCCAGTAGCGTTCGTTTACTCAGTTTTATTGATAGAAAAAGAGAGCAGTGCTTGCTTCCACGATCCAATGAGACTCAAAGTGATCGTACGGTACCGTTTCTCTTCTTTTTTTTCCCAGCCTTTCAGAGATTTTTTTTTTTGGGTACCCATACTGGTATTAGCAAGATTTTGGACAATAATCTCAGATCCCTGGAGATTAACCCAAGGTTATGTGGAATAAATATAAATGTCTCAATCTCAGAGTATTTAAAAAAATGCAATGTCCCTTGGAAGAGAAGGCTTATAATGTACATATATATATATATATATATATATATATATATATATATATATATATATATATATATATATATATATATATATATATATATATATATATATATATATATATATATATATATATATAATCTCATCGGCCGTACCGCTTATCCTCATTAGGGTCGCAGGGATATATATATATATATATATATATATATATATATATATATATATATATATATATATATATATATATATATATATATATATATATATATATATATATATATATATATATATATATATATATATATATATATATATATATTTATTTATTTATATATATATGATTTTTATTTTTTATATATTGATTTTTTTCACCAATTTGTGTGCTTCATTAGGGTGGTAAGTGCCATAGGGAAGAAACTATCCCCGAACCTGTTGATCCTCATTTTAAGGGACCCATGAGCATCTACCAGAGGGCAACAGGTCAAAGAGATACTGTTTGGGGTGAGAAGAGTGTTTTGCTTTACTTTACTATCACAAGCCGGCAATGACCTACTGAAAGCAGCTAATGATTTTCTGGGCTGCGTTGATTACTCTCGGCACGGTGCACAGTTGGGAGCACATTATTTAGGCACGCGTGATTGACGTCTTAGGCAATGATATAAATTCTGTAATGGTGGGCAAGCTGCAGGAGGTTCAGCGCTACGCTAACGTTAGCGTCCGGCGGCATATGAATGGGTATGACCAGTAAGCTACTTCTGGAGATAAAAGGGTCTACAAGGATTTATATTATTATTATTATTGTCGCTCAGAGAATAGACTTTAAAACAGCTATGCTGGTGTAAAAGTCTCTTCATGGTCTAGCACCAAAGTACATCTGTGACATGTTGGTCCCATATGAACCATCTCGGACCCTGAGAACCTCAGGGACCTGCCTTCTGCTGGTGCTCAGAGCCAGGACTAAACAGGGTAAAGCTGCGTTTCAGTTCCATGCAGCTAAACTATAGAATAGTCTTTCTGATGACGTCAGACAGGCGTCTACTCTGACAATGTTTAAGTCCAGGCTGAAAACAGCTCTGTTCAACTCTGCATACAACTGAAAGGGTTCTATCTGCACTCTTCACTTATAGCTTATTTTAATTCATTGATTTTATTATGTTTTATCTGTGGTTTTAATGCATTTTAAAAAACACATTTTAAATTTCAATGTCTTTTATTGTGTGTTTTTAACCTGTCTGCCATTTCTGTAAAGCACTTGAATTGCCTTGTTTATGAATTGTACTATACAAATAAACTTGCCTTGCCTTGCCTTGCCTATTATAGTTCATGTATGTTTGTTATTATTCTTTTTTTGTCCCATTACTGATTACTTTTTTTCCCACTACTAATTGCTAAATAATTTACAATGCCCCTATAAGTTAGTGCCAAGCGTACCAGAGTAAAATATGTGATGTTTCTTGTACTACATCAAAAAAATAACTGGTTATTTGCAGGGCGATGAAATATGATCTGCAATTCAGTAGTGCAGTACAAGTTAATACAGGCCAAACTCTTCTGCGGCAAACTGTATATCCATATTAATTAATTGGCGCTGAAGAAAAAAAAAAATAAAAATGGTTTAAAGCATGGCCTTATTGGTTGTTGCGTATTTTTCATCCATCCCTTCAATCCTTATTATCTTCAGTAGACTCACATAAGGTGGCACCTAATTTCAATTTAAGTCACTTGCGACAGCCAGGAAGAAGATGCTGCAACATCTGGTACTTATAAAGGAGGTACGGCCAAAGGTCATAGTATATTTCAGAGAAATGCATGATAATTATCAGGTTGATAGTTATCAGACCGGCATCGGTAAAATAACGTCACAGTCACCGGCCTACAAGAAAAAAATGTCAATCACTTGAAGCCACACTAATATTCAATCAGCCGACACTACTTGTTATAAATATTTAAATTCTTTTTTAGAATATATTTTGATATTCTATAAAAGTAGCCTAAATTGGTTGTATTTCCTTTCTGTTATCTCTGTAATGTGTGCAAGAAAAACAAAAATAAAGACACACACATTGCATTGGCTTTTGTGTGCTTACTTTTTTCCAAATAGAGCATATAGTTAGAAAAGTAAATTAATCAGTATCAGTTCTTAAAGCAGGTGTATACAACCTGGATCCCGTGGGCACCAAGAAGCCCCCTAAAAGCACCTGAGAATTCGGCGGCTTGGTTCTGAAAAGAGTAGTAAAATAAAGATTTTGTAGGAAAAGTAATTTTCTAACTGACACGAGAAATCATTGACATGATCGGTGTCTTTGAAAACTATGTTTTAGTGGTTAACTGTGCTTATTATAACCCGACTTATAATAATTACAATCTGGTAATAATTTAATAATAACATTGTTTTCAGTGCGTCCTATGCCTCGGCAAAAACAATGCTACGAAAAAAATAGTAGGGTAATTTAAACATCTTTACAATCGATGGAGATAATTTCATGCAAAAGTAAGTTCTCACTTCTCATATTACATCACAGAAAAAGTCAGACAAAATTACCTTACACATGTTGAGTATGGCCAAATACAGGTAGAGCAGAAGTTATATCAGATATGGATTTTATCAAAAGACAAAGCTACTAAAGTGAAGTGTTTTGGATTTTGTTAAAAATGTTTATATTGAGCAAAATGCATATTATTACTCGAAGTCGTTTTGGTTGGTTCGTTGTATAATAAAAATGTTGAATCCATCAGTTGAAATTAAAATATTAATGATGTGCATTTATGTGTCATGTTTCATTACAGAGATTTATTTCATTGCATGTCCAAATAATGTTTCCCCTATTATTAATCTTTTAATTGAATAACTTTATGTTTATGCAGTTGAGTGGTCACCGCGTCCGCGGCACACTCCTGAGGCCATGGGCTCAAATCCAGCTACTGGCCTTCCTGTGCGGGGTTTGCATGTTCTTCCTGTACTTTCCCGGGTTTCCTCCTGGCACTCTGGTTTACTTCCATATTCCAAAAACATGCATGCCGGTTGAAGTTTTCCCTAGGTGTGAATGAGCAAGTGAGTTGTCTGTCTGTGTGTCCTGCGAAAGCATGGCAACCAGTTCAGTGTCCCCTGCCCTCTGCTCAAGATAGCTTGGATGGGCTCCAGCACCCCAGCGACCCTACTGAAGACAAGCGAAGCAGATAATGGACGGAAGGAACTTTATGTTTAAAAGCATCAACAGGAACTTCAACTGGTCACAGATGACATCAGCAGCATTTAAAGGAGAGGCACAAATGCCTCTTTATATCTCTCTTTTCAAACGCTCCTCGTGGTGGGTGATGGGGCTGCCTTGCCCTTGCCTCCTGGGATCATCGGGACAAAGGAACCCGGGATCCAGAGCAGCCCCCTCGGCGAGGAAGCCTTCCGCATGCCAACAATGAAATCTGGATGGGCTGTGGATCAGTTCCTCCTTGTCGAGCCGCCATGAAGTCTGCAAGATCAGACTCCAAAGAAGAAGAACAAGTTCCGTCTTTTTGCCACTCTACGTGATCTGACCAAAAGATATCGCAAGAAGGGATAGAGCAACAAACTGTTTTGGTGCTGAGCACAAATATTTTATTTTGACATGCTATGAAATAATTCCTGATAAATAATAAGAGTTGATTATTTTAAAACCAGGTGTATTGATCGGTACTTTTCATTCCATGTAAATAAATTGTAGTTTTTTTAGAGTCAAACCACGTGCATTATGTATTTTTGTGTCTATATATTTTTCTGTTGGACTGATCCAACATTACCCATGTCAATGAACTAAAAAATAGAGAATTTAAAGCTAAAAATACAGTACGTTGTGAAAAATGTTTTTTATTATATTAGATACAAAAATAGGCTATTTTGGGAACTAATTCGGGTGGTAAATCATGACCTGGGTGAATCAGTAACCACTGAATTAGATTCTAAACCTAATAAATATAATTTACAGCAATTTTATCTACAATCATTTAATTCAATAGATTTGAGAAGAAAAATTATCTTCTTGATTTTGGTCAGGGCTAGTAATTAATGTGATGAAGTGGGCCCTATAGTCGGACCAGTAAAGAACCACTGCCCTAGAGGCAGGATTTAACTGGTTATCAGTATCGTTGATTAAAAACAAAACAAAACAACAACAAAAAAAATAACAGTTTTATTGCATCTTTATACGGTAAACATGCACAAGATCTGGGCAACTTTATTTTTAGTTTATTTCTATTGGTATTTCTACGACTTACCTGCTTCCTCTCTCAGGCATGAACATTCACACCAGATTGAGGAAAGAAAAGTTGTGATCAGACACAGTAACAGCTGGTTTGGTTTTGGTTTGAGTTTTGGGGCCTCCCTCTAGGGCAACTGACAACCAGTGACGCTGAACAAGCAGGAAGTGAGATTAAAGTGCACTCATGCAATTGCACACTCACACACAAACTAAAAACGAGTATCACTTCAAACCATAAAAGCGTGTTTGCTTGTTTATTTATTAGAAGAAAAGATTTATAGCCATACAAAACATACTCTATGATATTGTCATTGAACATTTTGGAACATTACTTAATTGGATAACAAGGCTATATAGCTTTTTTAAATATATAGTTTTGAACACTTTGTTGTAGTTTGGATGATGTCTTTTTATATATTGTTATTTTGTTTGTGTTTGCTGACATGTTTCTATTTTGCTAACCTACTGTATCTCAAAATTGTATTTGTGATGTTAAATATTATCTCTTTTCGGACCAAAAGTCAAGAGTTAAGCCTGATATAAGATACCAATAGTATACATGGTTCTATCTTGTTATTCTATATAGCAGTTCCTGGTTGTAAAATAGCCAATATAAGGCATTGGCGCTCGAGTTCAAGGCACATGACACAGCTTACAAGCTAAACGCAATCGAGCAGTCCGATAAAGAAGGAAACAGAGCTACTGGACGCAAGGTAAATTACCTTGCGAGCGTGTTTTTGATTAAGGGAGCGTGGAACGTCTCTTACCCATACTGGGGAAGACAACTTTGATGACGTCAATTAAAAGGAGGTAGATGAGGATGGTTTACCGTGGTTTCTGCAAGAATGGATTGGGTTTTTTTAACAGATCAGTTCACTGTGTTGCGAGCGTGTTTCTAGTAGCGTTTTGCTACCCTTCACAGGCACGGTTTGGGATGAAAGTTATAATTTTATTATTAAAGCTTTAAAAACTCTCTCGGTGTACCGTCTTTCTTTGTAAATATGTCTAACCATGTATAATATGTATTTGCAACTGTATATTTTTGTAATGTATTTATTTGTATTTATTTTGGACACTTATTCTGATAAGTCTTGCACTGACCAATTCAAAAGAAGGGGCGTAACAGACGCGGGGGATGACAGGAAGTGGGGACCAGTAAAGGTGAGTGTTTGTGGACACGGCAGACAATAGTGGATATATATTTTTCCCACCCTTACCTTTGGAAATATACACTTTTTTTCCTTGGATTACTTTTAACGGGACCCGGACTCTGCAGGTCTGCTACCAATGTTAACTACCGGTATCGTTTTCCGTTATTTTGCCGTCTGTGGTTATTGAACTGTGAACTTTGTGTTCAGTTAAAATCACGGGACTCAAGGTTGGGTCTGGGTTAATTTTATGATTACGTTACATATTTTGATTTGGGCGCATGCGACCATCCTCTCAAAATGTGGTGGGTGCGGCTTATAATCAGGTGCGCTCTATAGTCCGGAATTTACGGTACTTTTGTAAGTTTATGAAAAAAACCCAGTACTTTTAACCCGCTACATTACGCAACATTGAAGTCGTCACTTAGTTATTTAATAAATCCTCTCCACGTACGTACGCGTCTGTCTGTCGCCACTCTACCATGTTTAACCAATCAAATGTAGCAGCCTCGTCACGTGACCATATTCAACTTCAGCAGCTTCGATCTGTTTCATTTGTAAATGTTGTTTAAAGATGAAACAGATTGAAAATGCCACTTAGCAATTACTCAAGTTAGTATTTGGATGGCTACTTTTACTTCAACTTGAGTGATATTATTCTCACGAGTTATTTTACTTGAGTAAAATTTTTGGCTACGCTACCCACCTCTGGTGGTTATCAACTACAATAAAGACGATTGTATTATTTATATACAGCATGTATTATTTATTTTATTAAAATGTGGTGCTACGCTTTGCCATGGAAATACCTACACTTCAATCAGAAGTTAAGATTAGATTACTTAGATTACTGACTGGTTAGAATGTCAGTCTCATAGTTTAGCAGGGGTCAATTCAATCTAATGACCTCCCCGTGGGGAGTTTGCATGTTCTCCCAGTTCTTGACCCTTTAATCGTGACCCTTGTGAGAACAAACAGTTGGAAAATGAATGAAGGATTACAAACGAAGAAAAAATGAATTTGCTAACCCGCATTATATTGGATAGGGATTTTGTGTGCACGAAAAAAAATGTCTTCAATTGCACCTTCACAGACAGAAAAGGTCTGCAGAAGGGCGTCTGTGCATTCGCATGCTAAATTGGTATCAAGCAATTGTCAGGAGGCGTGTTATTAATTTTAATCACGGTCTGATCTGATAAAGCAGATTAAAGGTGACAGTCATCAGCTATACATATATAGAAAGCGCTTTTCTAGCCCAGTATAATGAAGAATTTAAATAGGTTTCTCTCAACGTTAATGTCAAGAAAAGCACGACACATGAATTGACATGTGGACCGCATTAAGCGGATTAAAACTTGACATGAAGCCTTTGGGGAGTCCAAGCTATGAAGACACACTTATGTCAGGGAGGAAGAAAACACGCTTACATGTTTGATTACTAATATTTGAGAAAATTGACTATTCATTCGGAATTATTAAACAAACTGTGAGGGCGGCATCGCAACCTGTTGGCATGTACTGTAATCGCTCATTTGCTAGTGTTTATACAGGGGCATTAAAATATTTTCTTTTTCCCCTTGTTATTTGCTCAGATTTATTTGCTGCGACTGGCTGGCAACCAGTTCAGGGTGTCCCCTGACCACTGCCCGCAGACAGCTGGGATGGGCTCCAGCACCTCCTACTGATGATAAGCGGTGCAGATAATGGATGGATGGATGGATGTTTATGTATTTAGAATAAACACTATTTTGAGTCAACATGAACCGATGTAGTTTAATGTCCTAACACTAATTTACATGACCAGAAATATAACATTGCCACTTTTGTCAATCCAAACAGACCGTCAGAACATACAATATGCGTCCGTGCGTCCGTGCGTGCGTGCATGAATGAATGAATGAATGGATGAATAAATGAATGTCCTTTATTGTAAATTTACCAGGACCGTGAAATTGAAGGGTTTTCTTTTCAGTGCAATTAAAAAAAAACATTAAAATACAACATTAAACATACAACATAATAGTGATATATAATATGTGCATATTCATAGTGGCAGTTGTATAGTGCATTGTCCTAATGGACGCTGTAGATGGGACCCGCAAATTCACATTTCACCCACCCTACAATATTTTTCAGGCAAAACCAAGAAAGTTTGTTGAGTATCGTAACAACACAAATGTAGGCACCCCATTGTTTCACCACGTTTTAGACAAAAAGTTTTAACTTTTATGAATGCACCACTGTTTGGAATGCCGTGGTTGTGTGACTCTCCACCAGCGATAACATTGTGACCTAAGGCTTGGGGAAGATGATGACGGCTCTATGATTTTAGACACATTATCCAGTTTATCCTGTGAATGACAAGTAGTATTTGTTCATGTAAACTTCCGGCATTGACTGGGACTCCGATTTTCCAAAATCTTTCATTTCCTTTTTCAATTTGAAGCTCTCTGTCAAAGATAGTCATTATTAAGACTCTTTGGTGGCTGTATTTACACAGATAAAATACATATATTGTTAAAAACTACATCGTGATAGCAGCTGCAAAGTACTCACGAGGCTCCAAGTTGGTTGAAAAGAGAGAGAGCCCAAACGGTGGGCGTGTTTTATTATACGTCGGTGAAAACAGGACACACATGAGCACGACTTCACAATAAAATAATATAAGATTGATAAACGCACAAAAGATGTAATTACACTCATTATTGAAACGTTACTTTATGTGTGTGTGTGTGTGTGAGAAAGATTGTTTTTATATTTAGGAATATAAAAACAAGTTATTTTCATTAGACTGAATTCTGATAGATTTACATCCAAAACGGCCAACTTTACACTCTCACAAATACGTTTCCCCTGCGAGCATACTAAGGATAAGCGGTGCAGATAATGGATGGATGGATTGATGGATAAATACTTTTCCTTAGATTATACAGGCACACACTTTTTTGAGTATACAATAAATATGAATTGAGCTTCAGAGAATATTTTTTTGTGGGTCAGGAACTCACTCTGCTCCAATTTTTGATTGGAACCTACTGTTCATACTGAATGGACAATCCAAAGTAGTGTTACACTCTAACTGTAGTTCAGCTAGCTACCTAGTAGCATTGACTAAAATGTGTCTCTATCTATTTTTAAAGCATGAGCGGTAAGTGTCAATACAGTGATAGATTTCAAAGCTCAAGATGGTGACAAAATGTTGATCTATTTCGAAAAATAAATAAACAAATTGATCACAAAAGGTTGTAGGCATAACCTGCAGTCTTATTTGTTTCTTTTTGTCTTGCTGTGATGTGACGTACTTGTTTAACCTTCTTTCAAGTCATACAAAGTGTACCTCCTGGCATTTTCTTTGTACTTTCGTTTCGAAGTTATTTAATGACCGTTGGATTTCTTACTGCACGTCCCACTCTGTGTAGCAGACGGATTGACTACATTTTACACTGTCATATAAACATGCCATAGTAGTTTATGGGTATTTGAATACCACAATGAAATCTATAGCTCAGTAGCCTAGATGGTAAGGCGCCCGCTTTGAGACTGGGAGGTCGGTGGTTCGCGCCCCGGCCGAGTCATTCCTAAGACTTAAAAAGTGGTCGGCGGCGCCCTCTGTTGGCTGCGGCTGCATCGGCCCGCTACAACGGGTCAGGTGCAATCGACATTTCGTTCTGTGTACATTGTTACACAGAATGACAATACAAGGAAATTATTATTATTATTATTATTATTATAGCACGTAGTCTTCATCTGGTCTGTCCTGGTAAACATGTTCAGTTAAATATATTGGTAAACGATCCTCCCCAAATCCTGAAAGACTCATTATTATAATTTTAACTAGAACGGTGTTTGAACCCTTAAACAGACCATTACTTACAAACTGATCCTGAAGTCATTGTCTGTTTCCTCATCAATGTCGATCTCATGTATGCCAATGAAGAAAATAGCATTAGTGTACACAATCTTTGGTATGTTACAAATGTTAAATCACAGGAAAATCACAGGAAATCCTTGACATCCTTGACATCCATGGTATCTAAAAATTAAGAATGCACTCCATGTCATCACATGTATCCCACTCTCTATCACGCACACAAACAAATGTCATACAAAACAATGAAACAATATAACTGGATTATGTTGTTCAAGGTAATGTATTCGTCTCACACAAAAGCAATATCAAGATCGAACTGGCGAGGGTGCCTGGAGGAATTCCTTAATGCGTACCAACTACTTCTACCAGTGCTATGTCTAATCTTGTTGCAGTCAGTGTTTCAAAACGTTGATATCAATGACAATAAAGACAATTATAATTTTACCAGCCGAGTAAAAATAAGGCTGTGAGCCCCATTTGTCGGGAAGCACAAAGCTAATAGTGTAGCTAACAGTAGCAGTCGAAAAACAATGCTAAAAACATGAGATTGATAAAAAAAAATAACAATGTTGCATAATCTTTTCCTCAAAACAGAAACACACAATACTCTTACCAGTGCGGCTAATCAAAGCTTTGAGCGAGGACCCAAAATATTTCTTTGTGGTAGTATCTCAAGTTGCAGAGGAATTGGGAGCTTTATTTTTCAACATTCAAAACACATTTTCATACCTGTCAACCTCCACGGCTCCATGCCCGTACAAACTGTCGCATTTTCCCGTACAAAATACAAAATAATTATACACCATCTTTTTTTTTTTTTTTTTTTCAGAATGATGCATGATGGGAAATCCCCAGGCGGCAGACAAATTTGCGTTTTTCTGTACAGATTTCCTCGTACGTCGTACTCGTCTTAAAATGCATAAAACAGGTATGCATTTTTGTTGCTATGCTTACCTGTAGCAGAGAGACTTCAGACAAACATGGCATCAACTTCTATGTAAGGATTCCACGGTGTAAAAGAAATATAAACTTCTCGACCTATGATTTTTTTTTTTACAAAATAAACATTTGTATGCTTTATGTTCAAATCAATATTTTTTCGGCTTTTAAATTTTTTTATTGGGGTGATATAATAGAGCCAGTTAAAAGTCAATTTTGTCACAAGACAATACTATCAATCCGATGCAAGTATTCATTCAGTACAGGATTGATCTGCCGACCCTTAGCAAAAGGTAAACCGGGATACAGCGAGGGATCACTGTATGGAACAATGGCCCTCAATACATACTGGACCCAGTTTGAATACATTTCCACACTACTTATTCCTTTCTACCATCCACACTTTGCATTATGGACTCCATTTTATGGCACGTAGTCGTAATTTTCCTTAGGGTTGTCTTTGTGATGAAAGAAATCGCTGTCACTGCTACAATTTACATAACATCAATCACTTGTTCATCGGCTGCTTTCCAATTGAAGTGACCTTGTGCAATACTGCAGCTCCCATTTCAAATTTGGTGTCTCGACGTGAATACGTTTTTATTTTTCTTTCTCCAGGCTGCAGATCCTTTAACATTTATTCTTAAATTTTGACAATTTCAGGCAGGAGTGGGCAATCCTGGGACTTTTGGTATCGATCTGATGCAAGTAAATACAGGGTAGTATCAATCGGTATCTGATACGCTTTGCTTGGAAATGTAATGATCATTGAACATTTGAAGCTTATAATTAGGGTAAAGACAGCCTAAACATTTAAACGGACTAAAAGAAACACTTGAGGCACCAATGTAACTAAAATACAAATATAAGAAAGTCACCATGACAACTATAATCCCAACCATTGCATAATAAGTTGAAATTGAAGTCACAGTGCAAACAGAGAAAACAAGATCATGTAACAATATCTAACAGTATAAAACCTAAAATGCATCAACAACAACAACTGTTTCAGAATAAAAGAGAGTTAAATCAAAAAAGAAACAAAGATAAGAATACTGTATACCAACTAAA